>NC_046970.1:22344135-22554135 GCF_009769545.1 Cyclopterus lumpus | reverse complement strand
TGTATATCCACCTCATTAAGTGTGACCTCATTCAGCCAGAGAAGGTTCGTGACAGTAAGGACTGAAAACGACATCATGCAGTATGTTCATTTAAACAGCTTATTAAATAGCTTATGTACATAAAACTTACAGCTTCATTAAACTAATTAGAAAAGAATGAGACTTTATTTATTCTTCTCTTTCTCGTCCTTGATCTTCTTCCCTTTTTTCCCTAAAATAATCTGCAGCTGAGACAGACGTTTTAAATCTCTCTCTTATCTCACGATCAGACTCCACCACATATTTCAGATCCATCGCGCTCTCTCCAAAAATGTCAATACGTCGAACAGCGTGAGACTGATCATTAGTGGTGAAGACCGTCCATAACAAGATACACTTCTTTACGCCGTGACCAGAGTGTAAAGTAATGTGGATGTGGACTGCGGGTCGTAAAAAAAAAAAAAAAAAAAAAATCTAGAAATGTTTATTTGTTGATACAAATGTATGCAGCAACGTTTAAAAAAAAATAACTTTTTATATGAGAAATCATTGTTTGTGTATTTCTTAAATCCCTGGAAATCCCCAACGTATATTTGCCTCTATAAGTGTTGTGCTGTCGGGTGACGCCCACCCGGCAATATTCTTTGCCCTGTATCGGCCAATGTACTCCCAACAAAACATGATAACGGGTGTAAATAAAAGGAAACCCCACATTCATTTACAACAAGGTGATAAGCAGTGAACCACAACACAGAACACTACCAGACGTGCGTTCATGTTGCAACAGCATATCATAGCAGTTCCTTGCTGTCGTTTCCCAGCAGCCACATGTACGTGTCATAGCAGGGGAAACACAGGTTAATTGATTAGGTTAATTAACAACATTAATTACGAGTATGTGCCTTTTCGGTCGTCCGAGGCCCTGGCGGTATGCATGCTAGCTGTGACACACACCATTGAATGGGACCATAAGTAATTTAGTTCATTACATGTGTTGCGTGCTCCGATATGTCAAGAATGGCACGCTGTGAAAAGGTTCTATTGAGCTCAGCTGTCGACTGGAGTGTTATTCACATCACATGTTGTGCAGACCGGCTCCTAATTAAAGAATTGACAGCAGCTTGGTGGGGGGGGGGGGGGGGGGCTGATTGCTTTCTGAATCCTTGATGCAGACCTCATTTCAGCAGATAGCGGCGAGCAGCTGGAAGCGCGGGGTCTTAAGCCCCCTTCGGAGATTTCTTTGCCGTCTTTTGCTTTTTCTAATTGAGGGGCATTTTCGAAACGATATCCACCTGCAGGTTATATTTATACACATTTCCTTGTTTTAATCATAGAGGAGGCAATTTAATCATAATCAGAGGGGCATTTTTTTCCATTGTGAAAGCACTACTTATACTTCTGTGTTAAGTGTGGTTGGTCCTCTGGCTTTTTTCCCCAATCAGCTCAATTCCGGGAGACTCAACACCACTCCAAGAACAATAGGATAATAGGTTGTAGTTTGTTTTTATTGTTGAACTAGTCACAAAAAAAACATTCTGACATTTCAAGCCAAAAGATTAAATGCACTTAATTTGCCTTTTTCAAGTGTTTTGACCTTTCAGTGTGTCGTTGCCGTTTGGGAACCTCATTATCTCTTTATTGGCCGAGCTATTACATAACATGTTTGACACGGATGATTTGCTCAGTTTACAGCTTTCGACGTGACAGCGAAGTGTCTGTTTTACAAACCTAAAGGCTCAGATAAGGAGAGGTCCCAATCAGTCGTGTCCCTGTTTAATTTCATATAACTCACTTTTATGTGCTTGACATTTAGTGATTTCAAAGGGTCATGCAATGACTCAGGATTCATTTTGTATCTCCTAAACGTCTACGTTTTCCATATAAAAGGACAGTTCCACATTTTAGAACGTACGCTTTGTTTGCTTAGGTTAGTTAGGTGAGAAAATAAATACAACTCATGTCAGTACAATTTAATATAAAACTACAGAGAAAATAAATACCACTCATGTCAGTACAATTTAATATAGAACTACAACCAGCAGCTAGTTAGCTTAGCATAAAGGCTATATGAAACAGCTAGTCTCTCTGCCCAAAGGTAACAAAATATGGCGACAAGCCCCTCAAACACTCGTCCATGTTGTATGTGACGTTTTTTTTTTAACATTTTCCAGTTTCCAGTCTTTATGCTAAGCTAAGCTAACCAGTTGCTGTCTGCAGCTTCATATTTACCCTACAGACATTACTGAGGTATTGATCTTCTCACCTAATACTCGGAAAGAAAGTTCCAATAATGTCAAATTAAAGCTTATTCATGTCTGAGTTTACCTTGTGGTTTGCACATAATAACCACAGGATAATAACTGGAGTTACATGGCACATTTGACAATTATTGACATAAGTAAACATTTTATTTATATATATATATATATATATATATATATATATATATATATATATATATATATATATATATATACACAGTGCACAAAAGAAGCACGCTGAGGATACTGAACCTAATGGCGGTTTACAGTCCTGCAATAGGTGTCTTATCAGTTTTAAAATAATCTACTTAATCACTGAGAGCAGGCAATTACTGCACAAACATTGGCCACTGTGTCTTCCAGCATGACTGTAATAAGTGATGAGAGTAAAATGAAAACAATGAGCCAACAAAGAGGTTGATTATATGTCAAATGAGTAATGCTTCAGTCACTCCCACTATGATTGCCAGATGTCTGCTTTTATCCTACTGGGAGTGAGGCGGCTCATATCTGGATCGGTCGTAACGGAAGTGTTACTCACACCATGTTCTGACTTCCTGTAGAGTGGCACCACGGATCTGATGGCGAGGGGCCAAAAGTATTTAAACACGAGGAGCTGCATTTGATGTCATGAGTTTGGACACTGCTTTTAAAGTTTTAGGTTTTGTTCATCGCATGTCAATCATCGGGTGAGAGAGGTCTGACAAAGGAAGGCGAAGGCATATATATATATGTTTGGGGTTTGTGGTGTGGCCAGCGGATAGCCGGTCCAAGAGTCATTTCCTGTGTGCTACTTGAGATGCTACTTTGAGACGTGAGACTGGAGTTTAGTGACAACCCTCATTTTAGACCAATGAACAGCTAACTGGTGGACAGACGATAGCTGGTGGGCTCCCAGATGGCATTAAGGCCGATGCGTCTCTTTGGTCTCTACACACGGACTGTTTACCTGCATCAAACAACAACGGACCACAAACGGGTTGTGACACCTAAATCTTGTCTCGATGCCGACTCGATTCTATGCACGTGAATTAAAAATCTGTTTTTATAGAGCTTCATCACATGCATTTAACATATAATAAATCAATCAAATGAATAACGTTGACACGTTCGGATGAGGTGAAAACTCAGTGCAGGTGTTTCTCTGTTAGATATCATTCTCATCAGTGAAAATCAATTCGGATGAAATCTTCTACAGCGGAAGGTTAAGAAAATCAACACACTTTCACTTTAATTCTTCTACTGACAAAGGCCTATTGTGTTTCAAGTGATGAACCTCAGATTCCGTCTGCCTTGCCCCTTTTGTTTGGGAATGGACTTCTTCACAAAGAATAAAGCATCAAAGAATTAGGTCACCTCAGCTCTACGGAAGGCTTTTGGTGTCTTTCAGCTTTCTCCAGGAAAAAAAGCTCTTCTTCCAGGAGTTTGTTAAAAAAAAAAAGGCAAAAACCGAGCTTTAAAAGACATTGAATACTGGAGCTGCATTAACCAAGTGGCCAGAAAACATGATTTTAAAAAGAAGCCTTGTGTGTGCTGGATGCGTAAGGCAACAGTTTGCCAACACTTCAACACGTTTAAAAAGGTGCCAGTGTGTCAACGTTGTGTTCAGAGCGTGTTTCGTTGGTTCCCCGAGTGGCCGAAGAACATCAAATAAATCCGATCTAAAAAAATCAATATCGTTTTTATTCTCAGGGGGTCACAGGTTCACGCTCCGCTAAAGACATGAAGAGCGTCCTGAGGGAGAAACACTCGACTATAAGATGCCTATATGGTTAGAGGAGGTTAGATAAACACTCTATTCACACTCCGGCTGATGATTTACTGCCTTCCAGACCTAGATGGGCGTCATCCGTCTTATAGCTGTCTGAATTAAAGCCTTTTTTTCCCACGACTCTGAGACTATTTTTCACTCTCTTTGGTTCAACAAAGCAACTTTTTGACAAGCGCATAGACGAAACGATGACTTGGAAATCAACGCGGCGCTCGAATTATGAAGTCGATTAGCACAAATGCATCCGCGGCCTCTACGAGGACGTCGGTGTGAACGCCCCCGGGTTTTTTCGGAGAGCAGCGAAATGTCAAAAAAATCCGTCATCCGCAAAAACATTCACGCAAATATGAATATTTCAACAAACTTTAAATTATTAAAGTGGGTTTTCACCTCACCCTGCTTTTCTTCCACGTCACGCTGTACCACCCACACGTTTCCGGCCGTGGCAACCTTTTGGCCCGATTTTGGCCCGATTCATCAGACAGCCTTACCTATCTGATGATTATTGGTTATTGATTAACAATGCAATCTCAGTGTCATGCACCACTCCCACCCCGTCTGCATGGACTGTATGAGTGCAACGGATGATGAGTAATGCAGACAACACTGCCTTTATTTTAGTCTCTCATTATTTATTGATCCATATCTCTACCTGCTAATCCTGGGCGGGGTCACCAGGGGCTGTAGCCTATCCCGTCACAGGGCTAGCGGTGTCTGTCACGGGGGCAGAATGTAGACAGAATACCGCACACACACACACACACACACACACAACTTGCATTCTTTCTAAACTGTAGTCCGCAAACCATAACGTCACGCCTGACGACGTTCACTTCCTTTATAGAGCCAATGATGTAGTGTGTGTGTGTGTGTGTGTGTATTTGTTAGTAATTATTCACTTTGTTTGTGGTCACTGTCGTTATTAGTAATAAAGTAAATTACTTTTAATTTTGTCAAATCTGCTTTGTAAACAAATCATGACATGAGAAAGGGCTTGAAATAGAAAATGTTACACTCATCAACAAGACGAGATAAATTAATAATAGAGGTTTTGTTGTGCATACATTATTCATAAAAACAATTAGCAATTAATTGAATACTTGTTGGCAGAATAATTCATAGTTTAGGTTTCTTCAGAGGAACTGTTGATAGTTCAAAAGATGACCTCGTAAATTGCAATTTCACAGATTAGCAAATAAATAATAGTTTAGTCACTGTTATATCTGAGAGAAATTAAAAGTTTGATGATTGCTGCTGAGCTGTAATGTGACACACATAGAAATATAGATAGATACACCCTTCATGCTCTGAAGCAGAAATGTGTTCGAGGAGCTCATTAAAAAGCTCACTCGTTGTGTACGTGGGAGAGCACATCGGTCCATTAATAAGCCGAGTCATTTGCTGACCCCGAGAGGCATTACTGCAGGGTCATAGTTTTGATTTATGCTGCGTTATCGACCTCATAACTGAAGCTTTGTTTTAGGACAACTCTTAAGCATCGAGGGAAATGCATGTTCTGGTATTTGTGTTGCCTTTTCTGTCTAGATGGCCTAAAAGCATTAGGATAGCAACATCATACCTTACATGTGTCACCAATTATTAATTCAGATCTGGACGGACTTGAGGGCTTAATAAATAAATGAACAACATTAGGTTTTCTGCAGCAGAAGCAGAAATAGCTGTGGACTCATCTGCCAGTTTTCAGTAAATAATGAGCGCTCTGCAGGCCACTCACAAGGGAGGAAATTTTATCAGCATATATATTTAATGGTTTCAGTCTAGTTAGATGCAGTTGGGTGAGTTTTTCCTGAACTCAGAATATAAGTTAGGTAAAACTGCAGATATTTTCTTTATTATATTTACTGCAATCCACATCTGCATTATTGTTATTAAAACAACATCTGAAAAGAACTTAAATTAGCAAAAACTTAATTTGCAAATGTTTTTTTACGAATCTTAATATTACTTCTTTTATTAATTAGGCATTTGTTTTTCTTTATCTATCCTCCTGTCAAGTATGACTACTGATATCTAATGACGAATGTCTTCATAAGCCATTTTTGGCTTCTTATCTCTAATGCACAATGTTCAAACTCGTTTAAAAATGTTTAAAAAGTAGTGTAATTATCCACAGGTGTGTCAGACATAAAACACAGACGTGAGTAACAGGACTTTCTAACAATGGGTGGGTGTGGCTTCGTCGTCAATGGAGCAAAAATGATAACTGTTTAACCGACCGGTGTTGTGGTCAATTCTGCAAACTCAAAGAGGTCCATAAAATATAATCCGATGAGTTCCAAAGACGGATTTATGAATTTCCCTTTACAGCCCTGTCGAAACACGCCTTAACCCCGTGAGAAAAACTTTGCTCCCATTTGGTCACATGACTGCATGGCGGGGGGAAGGGGAGGGGCTGGACCGTTTAAAAAGGGGAAGCGAGCGGACGGAGGGAAAGCACACCGAGCCGAGCACCTGCTGAGCAACACCCACGAGACGAGACCGACCCGCCGTCCGCCGTCACCATGAAGGCCGCCCTCGCCACCATCGCCGTCCTCGTCCTGGCTCTCGGCTGCACCGCCCAGGCCGTGCAGGTCGAAGTAAGTGTTGTCATTTCTGTGCAGTAGTCACAGTACAGAATACAAAGCGCACTGAAGCGGTGCAACAACAACAACAACAACAAAAAACGGGGCCTTTTTCTTTTTTTTCGGTTTTAAATTGCAGCTTCTTTTAATACCAACATCTGCCTCTCTTTTTTTTCCTTCTTCTTCTTCTTCTTCTTCAAGGAGAACGGATTGTCTTTCTCTCTGGAAGCCGTCAAGAGGCTCCAGGAGCTGTCGGAGAGCAGCCTTGCGACAGGACAACAAAGCCCACGCCTCAAGGCGAGCTCGGCGTCCCTCTGTGACGACCCCATGCTCCCGCAGGAGCTGCTGCCCCTCTGTAGGCAGAGGGGAGCCTCGGCGTCCCTCGCCAGACTAGGTGAGACCATTACATATGGAACAAGTCTCCGTGGTGGAGTTTTTTAAGTCCTCAGCGAAGTCACAGGCGATTCAACAGAGTCTTTCTGTTTCCTTTGTCTTTATTTCAGCTATCGTTCCCATGGATGTCTGCGAGATCTGCGCCTTCGCCGCCTGCACCGGCTGCTGAACCCAAACGCAGCCAGCCAGAAACATCTCGCCCAGCTTAAGACTTGTGATTCTTCTCCTCCCACTCAAAACTATATATCAGGGAATTGTACTCAAAATGTTTGCCAGCGATGTTGAGATGACGACTTTTACGTTCCCTGAAAACAGAGGTCTTTGACTCTGACCCATTTTGGGGCACCTTTATACATTTTAAAGTTGCCGTTAGACATAAAATTACCCCGAAAAAGAAAATCAGATAAACCGGAGGTATGTTTTTTTGGTAATGTTACGGTTCTGTATGATGACAGTTCTTCATCGTACATTTTATTTTTTGGAATTGACCCCCGTTTGTTACATTTCTATCTTGCCAAGCTTTGTACTGTATACATATTTAAAAGAGAAGTTTCTTTTTTCCTTATGTTTCTTTCTTTTTTATTAACATTGTTTTGAATAAAAAGCTTTCATTGATATACAATCTGTGCGTTGTGCTGTTTTCCTGCATATTCAAACACTCTATTACAATTATTATTACTATTAGCATTTCATTCCCATTTGTGGGGAAAAAAAAAAACGTTTTGTTTTTAAATATATACTTAAAGTTAATATTGTTAATTGTTTTGGCAATCGGGAGCTAAAACGAACCCAAGCCGACAGACACGAGGTCACAACCATCTCACTTTATAGCTTATAATGTTAATTTTAACACCTCCAGCAGACGCAGATAAACATTAGTCGAGTTCGTGGGAACCCGTGAGATTATGTAGTCAATATTTACTGACCTTTTTACCTCTGTTTTGGTCTCCTCCTGGAAAACGTGCACCAGATGCTCAACTTTCTTCATCGACCAGCCTTTTCTTTCTGTTGTTTGCTGCGACAGTCGGCAGATATATATATATATATATATATATATATATATATATATATATATATATATATATATATATAGTTTGTTTTCAAGATATTTAAATGCGTTGTGTTCATTTGCATTCATATCCATATATGTCCTAGTTCTGAATTAATAATAAGTAAGGAAGGAAGGAAGGAAGCCAGGAAAGGAAGCAATGAAGGAAGGAAGGAAGAAAGGAAGGATGCCAGGCAAGGAAGGCCAAACACCACGGGGGGTAACGGGAGTACGTTACAATTACATTCAATTAAACAATTAAATAAAGGGAGTCAGTATCTCTCCTCCACATTTATATAATCGTGGCAGTAAAAAAGAAGGATTTAAAATATAATGTTGACATGTAGGATGGAGATGGAAATTGTGTCTATATATATATATATATATATGAACAGGTAAATTAATTGATACAATGTAGAGGAAAAAACAGACGGAAAGTGTGGTATAATAACAGAGGCAGCTTCCCTGAGCTGTTTTTCTCTCAGTTCTGGATGATGGTGATGTCATATTTTCCACATATTGCTGCTGCCTCCGAGTCTCTCTGCACTTATTCTGATTACGGGTGCTAATAATACTCCTCTCTCTGGTGGAGCTGTGTGGCTTCTCGTGTCTGAGCAACATAATAACCGCAGGAACTATTTATCTCCACAAAGCCTTGTTGACCATGTCTGTCATCCGACCACTGAGGCTCACACATGCCAGTGAGTGCTTGATGCTGCTGGAGCACAAAGCCTGTACTTCGGTATTTTAGTTGCAGCACTGTCTCATTGAAGTTTTATCCCTGTAAAAATAAAGGTTAAATAAATAGATTAAAAGATAACAAACAAGTAAGGAACCCCCTCGCATGGGATTTAATGATAACCTCAGATTGAGTTGTTTGACCACTTTTTATTGCGCAGATTTACTCAGCCTTCAACCCTGTTTGCTGCACACTTGAAACAAATGTTTATCTAAAAGCATCAGTGAGCTTCAAATAATATTCCAGGCGCATCCAATTAAAACAAAGCTAACCTTTTATCATTCGTTATGAAGATATCCTGTGCAGATTGTCTTTCACCTTGTTACATCAGAAGCAAACATCTACTGCTACTTTTAAAGGGGATTATTTCACCACTTCATACTTCATAAACCACAGTCGATCTTTTCATGATTATCACACAAACTTGAACATACTTATCTTTTTCGCCGTGGAACTTCTCAAACATATGAACTAAAAGCTTCCCTGCGATGATGTATTTAAATATCCCCCTGGACCTTCATAAGAGTTATAAACTGCATAATCAATAGAAATATTTGAGTCTATTGATTTCTATTGATTTTTTTTTTTTAATTAACAGCCATTGTTTGTGTGTGACGGTGAAGCGCATTTCTTTATCATATACAGAGTATTGTGATGCAAAATGTCAGTTTGGCCCAAAATACGAACGAAGCAAAAGTCTGTTTGTTTGATTTCCTCTTCTTTTTTTTTTGCGACTCTGATGTGACTTCTGAAAGTGTGTCTTGAGTTCACAGAGTGAGGATGCAGACCGCGACTCACAATGACGCCACACGAGCCGACTCTTATCCGACTTTTGCTAAAGAGACGCTCCCTTTTCACCAAAGTTTGACCAAAAGCATCGAAACTCCTAAATTCATTCATTTACATTCATTTTTTTTTTTTAAATTAGGAGACTTCGTGTCTTTTGAATTGGTTGACGGCTGACTGTTTGAGGTGTATAACAATGTTTGCATTAAGGTGTGTGACCCAAACACATAGAATTGCCTTTGTGTGTCTCCAAAGCGTCCAGATCTTCAAATCTCACAGGCCGTGCAAACAAGCGACCTGTATGGACCAGCTCTGAACGTATACGGCCGCTCCCTTATCAGACAGCTCTGTGACTAATATCTGTGGGAGAGAAACGCGGGGTGGGATTTATTATGTGGCACCCAAAGTCAATAGCGAAATGTGGCACTTAGATAGTGGTTATATAAATACATTTAGAGGATCGTTATAAACAAAACAAAAAAAGAGGATCCAAAGCGTTTCCAGTGTGCAAACCTTTGGTTTCACACCCCCCTGCCTTCACTCTCCTCCCCCTGTCAGTTGTCTGCGTTAGTAAATCACTCGCTAATCTGTCCAGACACCTTTTATAAGAGGCAGAGCCGATGCACATGCAGACCACAGAAGGAAGAACTCTCCGGCTCTCCTGAGAAAGCGTCTCGCGTCACCTGAAAATGAGAGTGCTCGTCCTCGTCGCGGCGCTGTGTGTGTGCAGGGGAGCTCTAGGTGTGCAGGTTAAAGTGAGTATCACCGGTTCCTGGAAAGTACTGTCTTCCTTTATTTTAGAAATACTAGTAATTGACACCAAGGGGACTTTTTGTTGTTGTTGTTGGGAACATGTTGTCGGATCTGAGGCTGTGTTTTACCTTCTAACTTAAAAACAAAATGCATTTCAGCACCAACATTTCCGTCCAGTCACGTTTTCTCTGACTATCCAGTCTCTACAGTGCACCTCTTTCCATTCCCACCACACACACACACACACACACACACACACACACACACACACTCTCTCTCTCTCTCTCAGCTGCACCTCCTGCAGGGTCATTCTCCTCCCTCACAGGTGTCCTTGTTCCACACCGCGCCAGGTTGGAGACGGCAGCTTCCCCTTGGAGGCAGTGAAGCAGCTGAAGGAGCTGATGGATTTGGATGTCCGCGTCAGCCCTCACCTCGCCGGGGCGAGCGTCGCCACCGCCGCCGCCGCCGCCGCGTGCACCAACCCCGTCCTGCCGCAGGTGTTTCGGCCGGTGTGTCGAGGGAAAGGAGCGGCCGTCGTTTTCTCCAAACTGGGTGAGACTGAGCAAAGTTAAACCAACAAACAACGCGTTGAAACGTCTGTTGGGATTCACTCTGGCACCAACACATTGTGGCCTTGTATTACAATGTCTACTTCTATTGTGTTGAAAACAACAACAACAACAACAACAACAACAACAACAACAACAACAACAACAACAACTGTGGCAATCAGCCCCAAGGCCATCGGTTCCCAAGGGCTATTATCAATCCTATTGACGGAACATCTCACAAAGTTCATTGATTGGTTTATTTGTTATAGATTTTGGAAACCATTGACAGAGAGGGATAAGCTTGTTCAGTGACCCCAAGCATCAAACCAGTTTTTACCAGCAGGAAGTTCGGTCACATGACTAACGACGGACGAGACGGAACGACACCGCTGACCTTTAGTGTCACATGGGACACTGGCAGCGGCCTCATGTTTGTTCGTCCCTGTTTACACATGGCGTCGTGCACATCCGGCAATCGATGCGTCATAAAGTGGCTCTTGTAATGATGATGCCCCGTCGAGTGGCCTATGATAGGCTGTTCAAATAGTCTTTAGGGGCCATTAAAGCTCGTTAGACACAGACATTAGACCCTTGTTGCTGCATCGAGACGGATACGGATCCTATTATCAATATTGATAATGTCATTGAACTTAGAAAGTTGGTACAAACAATATCTTTTAAGTCAGATGAATATTTCTTGTTTGTATTCTCTTTTCTTTTTTTTTTTGCACTTTCCAGTGTCGATCATCACGTCCATTGATCCTTGTGAAATATGTGCCAACCCCTCCTGCTTCGGGTGTCTGAAGTGAGGTCGCCATCTGCTGGACGCAAAACATCGGTCTGAGAGCCTGAGGGGTCGCCGGCGTCCCTGGTGTTTAAAGTCCTGTCGCCCAGCAACCTTAATGCTCAGTGGCCCAAGCACTCTTTTATAGATCCATTAAACAGTTTTTCACCATTTCTTTTTAAATACATTTTGCTAAATTATTCGGTCTTCTACATAGTACCTTGTCGGTAGAGTTTCAAAGCAAAAGTTCTGTATAGAGCAGCTAATTTATGGAACAGCAATCGGGAAAGTGCACGACTGACATCCACGTGCACGACTGACATCCACGTGCATGACGTCCGTGACCTGCTTTCTAACCCCTGTGCTTCACAGCCATCATGGTCATGCTCATCACTCATTACAGGAACTCCTATTTACAACCACTCAAAGCTGCCCTGCTGCCTGCATTCTGTTTATCTGCATCCACTGATCTATAAACACTAAAATGTTAGTTTTTTTTATTATTATTACTATTACTATTATTAATAATAAATATATCATTACAAGTCATTACTATTAAAAACTTGATTAAATTAATGTCAACATGACTGGTTGCTCGATACCCTTTTCTTTTCCTTTTTTTGCACCGTGGGAAAAAGATCAATGGAAGAAGATTAATGGATCAATCAATACACTGAAGGGATCAACCTAAAAAAACACTGTGTTTAATAATGGCTGACTGATTCCCCTCTATAATGTGAATAAAAATAAAAATATTATATAAAAATAATGACAATCCACGTACGGAAGGAGACCAATAAAAAATAATCCTTGCACGAAAAGAACAAAACAGAATAAGCACAATAAAAAAAAGTATAATAATGAAACAATTCTTTGTTTGAAAAAAAAAAAAAAGGATGAAAACGAAGGCGGAAGTATCTAGGAGTGACACCTCTTGCCTCGGCCGCTTCTCCGCAGCGCATGTCGACCCCTGGCGGTTGTTAAACGACGCGAATGGACTCTTCCAACTCTCACGAGCCTTTCTTTCTGTCGCGAGCCTCATTTTTTCCTGCCTCGTGGACAGTCGCGGTCTGACTTGAATAACTTGAAAAACTTGAAACTAGAAATGTGAAGACAAAACAATCCTCTACGCTCTCTCGTTCGTGTGGACAACATGGCAACACGAGGACGTAGGCACCACACGGCTCGTTGGTCTAGGGGTATGATTCTCGCTTAGGGTGCGAGAGGTCCCGGGTTCAAATCCCGGACGAGCCCTCAGCTTTTTTTTTGTAAGAAATAGAAAATAGTGTCAGTGGAGTCTAGAGTTGAGGATGGCTTGCGTAAAAATAATAGCAATTATTTTATTTTATGTTGCACCTTTTTATACTCAAAATGCAGCTAAACGAACTACGACTATAAATGAAAGAAAAATATTGAACTTTAAAAATACATACAAAAAGGTATACATAAATACAAACAATAAACAAATGACGCAGGTTCTGATATTAGATTATTCATTGAGTCTTTTATCAAGCAAAACTGCAAAACGTTCGCTGTTTCCAGCCTCTCAAAATAAGTGGATTTCCACATTTCTGACATTTTATATAATAAATGATTAAGCAGTAGATTGAAAAAAATACTCAACAGATATGTTATTAATGAAAGTAATTGTTTGTTGCTGCCCTAAAAAGGACAAATAAGTATATGTAAAGTACTAAAACAGTATATTTTTCATACTTTCAGAGGAAATATTAAAATATTGTACTATATATACATTTATTTGACAGCTATATATACAAATCACATGATCTGCCTTTAAAATATAATGCATTGTCACAGATTGCATTAACCAGCTCTATATACATCTGTTAAAATAAGTCACCTTTACCTGCCTGAATAAATAATGCAATCGTATAACATGTACAATGATATAACGCTGTGAGAGCTGTCTGATAATCCTTCCGTACTTCTGTCCATTGTTCTCGTTGCTCTCAATTCCCACCAGAGGGCAGACTTCACCAAACCTTCTTTTCTCCATTCAGCAGACTTCATGGCTCATCTGCAGCACGTGCAGCCTCTGCACAAATCTAATATCTTCATGCAATGTACGAAAAAGCACCTTGTTGACCTCCACAACATATATTACAACATAATACACAATTACAACACAATTATTACTGTCATTATCTGTGTTTATTGTGCTTCTCCGGACTGTGTCTTGGCTTGACGAGCGTACAGCTTGACACGGCATACTTGCAAAGTTCAAGATAACCCCCGTTTGCTGTCCTCCCTTTTCCAAGGGCCCTTGAGAAATAGTGAAAATCCCTCTCTGGACGGGTGTTTTATTTAAACATTATGGGAAAAACATCCATCATTTGGTTATTCGACTGATGACAGTCCATGTTAGGGCCAACAAGCATTTACGGACAACCACAATCAAGTGGAAGATTTAGTGTTCCCCCTCTTTCACTTAACGGTGCACGTCTTTGGACTGTGAGAGATCAAGTCGACACAGAGAGGCCCCGGCGAGGTTCAAAGCCACAGACTTTATGTGGTAAGGTTACAAGGGAGGAAAAAAAACCAAGTGAAAACATCTGCGTGGCGACTTTGAAGTCTTTTGAGATTTTACGCAGGCATTTCAGTTTGTAGTTGTCCAACAGGAAGCACACCGTTTCTACTCGTAACGTGCAGCTTTTGAATATTACAGTATTCTACCAATACTTCCATTGATGAATCGGATGAGAGATACTTTGGCTGTATTATTAAAGAGCTAAAGTGAAGGAAAAAAAGACAGCTCTCAAATTGCATACATCGATATCACCTGTTAAAACCCATTTATTGCATTTAATTACATTCTGGGTTTTAAATCAAACAGTTTCTGAAATTCAAACTTAATTAATAACAAAAGAATAATTGCAAATTACTTTTTAAAAAAAAGAAAGAAAATGGAACACCCCTTACGGGCTATGGAGGTACTATAACTATAACTAATCGCACCGTGATGATGTGTTTGAATTAAAAAAATTAAATCTGCACGTTTTGGGATTGCTTGTGACAGACGGCGCTCCGTTGATAGCGCCACCGCCAACCACCGGCCCCGCCCACACCGACATGCGCAGGGAGCATTAAACTAAGCCTTATTCCTAAGAATTTGTATATCGAAGAGTTTTAGTAATCGAGTTACTTGAAGAATTGTTTCAGCCCCGACGGTCTCTCTTCAAAATAAACGTCAAACATCGGCTGACTTATACATCAAAGGTATTTGGTTAAGGAAGAAATCGTGTAAGTAAGTTTGCTACGTAAAAATAACTAAACTTGTCGTGTATCTGTAGCGTTAGTTACGTACATAAAGTACGTGAAACAAGGTCAAATAACGTTGACTGTCTCGTCACGCGGGACATGAACAGCTGTCTCCTGGGTGAAAGTCCTGTGTTTGTGCGTCTCGATGTTTCTTCGTGCGAATGTCATCCCAGGTTTCTTTTTGCCAATAACGATAATAGTGATGATTGGTTCTCCAGCCGGGAAAGTGACTCCCGAATCCGGCTACAAAAGTGAACGGACCGCTGCATGCTTGTTTATTCAACGTTAAAACATGCCGAACACCTCACGCATGCAAATTGGAAGGCACTACTGCCAAGTGTGAAGTAAATCGGAAGGACAGTACAGACAAGTAGCGACAAGTTCCAAATTCCAAACCTCAAAGACAGAGTAAATCAGTGGCCCCTTTGTTCTGTGGCAGCGTACCTCCCTCTTAAATGATTCATCCAAATGAAAGTTGTGCAGCGAAACCACCCGACGCAGTCTGGAGGAGGACGTGTGTGTGCTGAATAGCAATCAGAGCTGTCTGTCTGGTCGTTTGGTATGTGTTGGAAAAGCTAACTGGCGTGAAGGTTGTTTATTTGTGCGAGAGAGCATCAGCAAAAAACCTTCAGAACAGACTTTTGTTCCCAAGCTTCAACAAAAAAAACCAGTACAGACATCTCTTCCTTTGATGTACTTGATGTGATGCTACAGCGAAAAGATACAAATACAATGTTTGTTTTCTTTAACCAAATTCTTTTTTTTTTTGTATCTGTGAATTACACAAAACCAGCTTATAGCACTTTGTAATGTTGTTCCCAGCTTGAATAAAAAGACGCACACATGCTAGCAGCTAGCTCCTCCTTGCTTTGGAGACACATGCTCGATTGAATTCACATTTTCTTTCCAGTTCATCCACACAACGTGTCGGGTCAACCGGCGGGACGGACAAACGTTATTGACGTGAGCGACCGCTCCGGGTCCACGGACACCGGAAACCACCCACATGCTCCCCGGTGCAAACAGTCGCACCGCTTTCCTGCAGAGTTCTCAATGAGCCAATATTTGCTTCTCAGAACAGGATGTGGCTCAGAAGACATCTGAGATGACAAAAGAACACAGAGAGAGAGAGAGAGAGAGAGAGAGAGAGAGAGAGAGAGAGAGAGAGAGAGAGAGAGAGAGAGAGATGTTTTGTGTCCAGTAAGAAAAATAAATCTTTCCCATTTCTCTTTATTTATCTATTTTCTTCTTTTGTAAGCCCACATTTCCGAGATGGAGTAACACAATCACGGCTGCTTTTCAGCAGACGCGCTGGTCTCACTGTCGTTTTTGTCACCACAAAAACATTTTGAATGTCACCAACACAAATGTCTATTTGGGAACCAAAAATGATGACAGAAAACAAATTAAAGCCATCAGGGGAGCAAGACAACGTAAAGCCCTTAAATGGGCTGTTTTAATGCCATTCGGTTTTTTTTTATATTAGTTGTAAATTGGCATCATTACAAGTATGCGGAAAAAGCAAATTGGGCACCAGAACCTCAACCAAAAACGAAAATAGAATCAAGTTTATTTTTCTTTCTCCATATTTACTGTCATTATAGCTCTGTGTTTTTGTTTCTGTTCCCCTGCCCTCTGTTTGAAGAGTCAATACTGTAAAGCCAGATGAACTGGAGGTCTTTAAGCAGCATGCGATTATCTTCTGATTGGAAACACGTTTTGTAACCGATACTTTGAGTTACTAAATGTTCTGTATTCGACATTCACAGCGATAATGCAGCAGCAGCTATATAACAACTTTATACTACACACACTTGTTCCTTTTGTGTGTGTGTGTGTGTGTGTGTGTGTGTGTGTGTGTGTGTTGTAATCCGAGCTTCTCTGTGCTTTGTTTACATAGCTGGACCAGCCGCGCATGAATGCTCAGGTAATCACGATTAGCTGCGAGGCGCTCGGCCCGGCGCCATGTTGAGAGCCATTCGGAGACAATAAGCACCTTTTAAACTACTTTCAAAACGCACTCTGGCTTCGACGAAGTCCAACGAGATGAAGACAAAGACACATTAGTTTGTAGGAACTGGAGTTAATGAGAGACACACAACAACAAAAAACTACTTTTGCAGTGTCCCCAAAAGAAAAGAAAAAAAGAAATTTTTACTCTGCAGAAAAATCGATTGATTCAGTCGGTTTCATGGGAAGAATGCGTGCGTAATAATTAACCCTCAAGGTTTCTTTTAGGAATGAGTGGATCGCAACAGTCACTCATTACTTGACTCAAAGGGTCCTCTGTTTCTGCAGGATCGCAGGGAGCCGCTCAACAAACACGAAAACAAGCTACCCGCTCTCCCGAAGAACTGGACCGTCTGTTAATTGACTTGCAACGATGGCAAATGCCCCCCAAAAAATATTGTCTTTTAATTGGAGGCATTCTCAACAGTAGCAGCTTGTGGGGGAATGATTTCGGGTTCAGAAATCAGGTTAATTGGATATTAACCGTACGCTGCGAGTAATTCTCTCCTGCGATCACCGGATGAATGAAGCGGTTCAAAGTATGAAGCTCGGCAACAAATCTGAAAAGGCTCGCGATGGGCATTCTGACACGTGTGATTACTCAAGAGGAAAACAGAGATCTCGAGAGGGAGGGCTCGCATGATTGCTTTTCTGGCCCCGCCTGTCTCTTGGGACTCTTTTTTTTTTTTATCAGTGCACATTGGACGGATCGATGTGGAGTCCTGATGAACAACACTTCGTTCTGTGCCCACCTCGCTGGATCCAGGCAAACGGACGGAAAAATGTTTTTTTTTTTCAAAAATAACAAAGATGCTGCCCTGTTGTTGTGGCTTATCTTCTCTCCAAATAAAACCCCCCAAAAAAACCCATAAGGATACAGTAAAGATGGATGAGACCAAAAGGTCACTTCATCTTCACCGGATAAAACCACTAAGCCACAATATATATATATATATATATATATATATATATATATATATATATATATATATATATATATACGATACGTTCACTCGATTGTTTCTCGGCCACAGAAAGAGCTGAAGGACAAACGTGAGAGCGATGTTATTGACGACGGGCATTTGCGTATCCGCCGCCTGTTCGATCCTGTAGGTTATCAGGATGGTGGAAAAACACATATCAGCCCATCTAAACGGTGGAGACGGTGACTGTAGATTAGGATTAAGTGACTGCTGTTATTTACTGCTATTCATCGTCCAGTTGCGTCGTCCGTAACGCAAGCGAACAACACACATCCGGTCCTCATTGCTAAATGAAGTTGTTTTGTCGGGGGCCATTTTTTTTTTTTTTAAGTGCTCTTCTCCATTAGGTTCTCTTTAAAGCCAAAATGAGTGGGAGAAAAGATTGTCCAAATCTCAAAAATCCATCCATCCTTCCTTCCAATCATAATTTCCGCAAAAAAAAAAAATTGAACAAAAATACTAAAACTATCTTATTTTCAGGCGACGACAGCCCGACCTTCAACCGTGTGCTTGGGACAAGTTCGCCAACACATTCCTCAAGTGACATTCAGGGCCAGAAGGCAATCACTTCTTAACTTGAAATGGAAGACCCGTAACTATATCTCTCATTTTCTTTCTTTTGACTGGAACTCTCTCGAACAATAATTCAAAAAGGTTATGACAAGAATATATCCCCTGCAATGCACTGTGACTTTAAGTTACACCTCCATTCCTTTTATTGTTGGGTTAATCGGCATTTACTGTAACGCAGAAACGCGATTTTCATGATTTCATAGTTTTGCATCAAAGTTGAGAGAATTCATTGTCAATGGATCCTGGTCCTGCCTCCTGCCTCCTGCCTCCTGCCTCCTGCCTCCTGCCTCCTGCTGAAGCCCACCTTTCTCTATTTCCTTTTGTATGAATTCATCCACAATTAATGCACATGACTAACTTTACCCCTTTTTCCGGTTTCTTTGTGCTTTCTCTCCTCAAAGGTTCACATGGATCGTGGTTTTATCTGGATCCTGGTCCTACATGACACCTACTGCTATTATCATTGTTTTTTGCATCGCAATCAGTATTGCCAACACCATTACTGCATTTATTATCATTATCATTCTGCTATATCTACTGTTGCTGTTATTTCTGTTATATGCATTGATTAAATGACATGGTTTTATTGTTCATTCTGTACTCTATGACATCTAATGTACTTCTGTCTCTACAGAGTTTCCCAATGCCTGCGAGTTGTAAACATGGCAATCCTTCCCGCGCCCTCCGATAAGACGTGTAAGCAGCAATAACTGCTGCAGGCTGATGGTGACTTAAAGGACGTTTCATTGTGGGTCATGCTCTATACAGCTTTGCACCCTCCACCTCCATTGTGGAGATTGGGAGAAAACGGACTCGGCCAAAAACAACTTATATTGGGGCGAGCAGCACAAACTTTCCAAGTGAATTGTTAAAAAGTAAAAAGTAAACACAGAGAAGGAGCAACAGCGAAAAAGGGATTTAGCATTCGGACGGACTGCGTATAGGAAACTTCTTTCTGGACGAAGACCAACAATGGCTCTCTTTTCATAACACATGGGCTAAAATATGTGAGGACCTCCATAATGCACAGTTTCCGCCCTCCCACCAAGTAGTATATGTTGTGTGAACAGAACCTGCCTAATAGCATTGTTGAGTATGGAGAAGTTGTTTCTTCCCAAGCAAAAGTTATACACACACATTCTTTTAGTGGCCCCTCTCAGTCCCTGCTATCAAGTAGTCGGGCGCATGATCTGGGATTTTCAGACCGCCTTCTTTATCTACCAAACGTTATCTATAATGCATATATGCTGACCTGACCTGCTGTCATTATGGTACTAAATAAAATACCTGATGGCCCGGGCATACATTGTGCATTATGAACGTTTATCGCACTCTAACATTCGCTGGGAAAGAAGAAAACTCCATATGCACCCAAGGTCAAAACTCCATCTGGGTAGAGGGCTGAAAAGATCCGAAAAGCTAATCAACCGTACAAAAAAAAAAATCTACTGCCGCTGTCAAGGGGCAAAGGAAAACGTCAAAAAGCAGAGGACGTATATATTTCTTCACTTCCAGATGTTTGATTATTTTATTTATTTACGCCGACAAACCAAATAATTGTGACTTTGTGCCCTCCGATACATATCAGATCCCTAAAACACTCGCGTCTCTAATTTTACAAATGCAATTACTTTTGAAAACAATGTAAACCTTTTGTGGATAACGTGGTGTCTTTTTCGTGGAAGGTTAATAGGTTCCATGTGTTTTCTAATTAGTATGCAGATGTTGCCCTGCACATCCCTCCCTGACTTTATTGCTACATTTCCCCTCCCATAAAATTGTCCTCTACGCCTGGTCTCACTCTCAAGTTGACATCCCCCCCCCACCCACCACCCGGGGGTTCTCGGTCCCAACACATTTTGAGGGGGCAGATAGGATTCTTGCATTCATGGCTGCGAAACGGACATGAAGGAGAAGCCAAATCGGAAAAAAATGTGCGGACGGCAGGGCATGATCTTTTTTCTTCTTCTTTTTCTGCCCTCATTAGCCGCAGCGCAGGATTAGCCCTCGTGCTGGCTGCCTCCAGAGGGGTGATGGGAGCTGGGGATGGGTGTGGAGACACAAGGCGATTGAGACGTTGTTCACTTCAACACGATAAGAGACTGTGAGATTATAAACGGGTCCAGATATTCATAATAGCATTCAAAGAAAGTGTAATAGCTAGTAAATTCAGTAGTATTTTGCATGTAGTAAATCAGGTCGTGGATCATCATGTGTACTCTAGCTGAACTCGATTACTCAAAAGGAAGGAGGGTCATCGACTCCATTTTGCCCCCCGGAGAAGGATCTCTGCTTTTTGAAAAGGGGAGAATTAGCATCTTCTTGCAGCCTCACT
This sequence comes from Cyclopterus lumpus, assembly GCF_009769545.1. Classification (NCBI taxonomy): domain Eukaryota; kingdom Metazoa; phylum Chordata; class Actinopteri; order Perciformes; family Cyclopteridae; genus Cyclopterus; species Cyclopterus lumpus. The sequence goes on along the minus strand of NC_046970.1, from coordinate 22,533,308 downwards.
GCTCCTTTTATACAGCGGCCCCCGGAGCTGTCGGCCTTGCCTCGCTTTCTTAGTTAGATCTGTCTGAGGCTCTGAATTCCAACCCCCCACCCCACCACCCCCCCCCCCCCCTCATAGTTATTCAACCAAGCCCACAGCGAATCAAAGAGCTGGAGATCATGACACAGATTGAAGCGAGGGTCCCTGATATGCATAGATAGATTGATTGGGGAGGGAGATGATTAGAGTATGTATTATTTATAATTAATCCAGTTACATTTGAAATCAGTCAGTTGTTGACTATATACAGACGTTATCACAACTGTTGGCTACTTCAATACATATGGCACAACATCATAGAGCGCAACATTTGACATTATTCTGATGTTCTGGACCTCTGGATGAGGAAATTCTCTCTGAGTGGACCTCGCTGAATTTTAGTTGAATACCTCTGACCGAGACCAAACTGTTCCCTGGACACAGAAGGCATGTGACGTAATGGGTGAATATCTAAATGACTTGCCGTAGCATGGTAGACGTCTTTCAATACATTTTAATTTTGCTCGAAAGAGATCGAATCCAGGTCGTTGCGATCTTTCTGTATATATATATATTTTCTTAAACGTATTTCTTCATACGTGGTTGTGACAACGGATGTGAAATGTGGCTTGAAGATCTCCAGCGATATGTTTGTGAATGTGGTGACCGAGACCGACCACCGCCGGAAACCAGTAGGCTTGAAAACCAGTAGGCTTGAAAACCAGTAGGCTTGAAAACCAGTTTGGGGTTGTAACACCATATTGCTTATTTCTGCAATTCAAAGTCGAACCTTCTCTTATAGAGTCTCTGGTCAGAAAGATAACTAGACGTTATTAGTTTCTTTGTTTCCACCAGGATACCAACTTGATTCAAGACGGGGTTAGCTATGTATATGGGAGCTATGATGTCCTGGGCATCAGCCCCCGGTAGGGTCTCCCATGGCAACAGGTCTCAGGGGAGAGTCCAGACTAAGAGCGGTTTAAAAAAAACTAAAACATTAGAGCGAGGTCGCAAAATACGTCACATGATTTAAGTGCCCTTATTAAACTCAAGTGAACTCAACTGTTTGACATCTGTGTTCTTTGGCTGGTTGAATTCTTAATTTGTTGTCTCTGTCTTTACTCGTTGCCTCTAATGCGTTGTTGTCCACGTTGTGTATTTTCACCTCATGACAACATCACAAACATCTGCCTCATTCATTTTTAAAGATGTTTTGAGTCGCTTTAAGCTTAAGTCCTTAACTTCTAAGGAACTATTGTCAGTACAACTTTAAGATGTTCTCTCCATCTCCGCACGTGGAGGTCAAAGGTCACGGCTCAACACAACTAGAGGCGGTTAAAGACTTATTCTGTGGCGAAAATGACCCTTTACCCCTTGCTCTACACCATCAAATAAAAGCACAAAATGTTGTAAAACATTCAATTTAATTTACATTTAATTTGTGTACGGTATCATCTTACAACCGCCGCCTGCTTTATAACGCAGTTTCATCACCTCGCCACAATATTGGAAAATATCGTGATGATTCAGAGGGATTCTTTCGATTGGTTGTTTAATATTAATGCTGCTTCCTTGTTGCGAGTGGACGTTGCTTTATTCGCTTTGCCCTACCAAGTGAGTGTCTGCGCCTGGCCGACATTTCCCTTTCTCTCCTCTCTGTTTTCCTTGCCCTGCCGGGCGAGACAAATTACACCTTTATTGCCCTTATTGGTACATGGAGTCAGATGACGTCCCCGCCTTCAACCTCAGGAGGCGTCTAATCAGCCAACGCGGATTAAAACACCTGTGTGTGTGTGTGTGAGTGTGTGTGCAGTCGACTCTCAAAAGGTGGTCCAACTGCCTCGTTCTCGTCCACAATTTAGCTAGTTTTTGTTGCCCGTAGCTGATTGGTCAGCTGTCTCTCCAGTTGAGGTTCCAGACGCCTGTAACCGAGTTAATGACTGCGTTGGAGGAGTCCACTCTAAGGTTTAAAACACAAAACATCAGGATGAAAGGGACAAGGTCACCCACGGGAAGACGGTTGAGAGTGGAAAATGACAGTGTTTTCGAGCACGCAGCCTCACACGTGGCTTTGTGTTATGACACTATGGCTCGCCTCAGAAAATTGCACGTCTGGTGAGGCGAACCTCGAGCATTTATATCGACGTGAGACGGGAACAAAAGAGGGAGACTTCAGCCATTGTCCTTCGTCGTAACCCCTCGTCTTGTCACTGACGGGTAGGTTGAATGGCGACGCTTCGGCATCGGCGACCACTGTACAAGGCCTTGGCCTGGTTTCGTTTTAGAAAATGAAAGCATTTCATTATTCAGGGCACAAATATATCTGAAAGCTAGAGTAAGTCGGGGGGTTGAAAGCCCACTTGAATATTCATGCTCTACAATCTGATGCCCATCGTCGTCTGTCTCTAAATTTAGAGTACAAAAGATAAAACGGGATTACGGGATAACAATTTTTAGCTGCCGAGAGGAATAGAAGAACTTTTTCAAATCAGCTAAGCGAGGCTACATAAAAGCATGAAGTGCCCCCCCCCCCCCCCCCCCCCCTGAGGGCCTCAGTAGATCCCATGCAGATATTGAGAAGAGTACAAATGTACGAGGTCTTCGTTTCATACCCGCTTTACACGGAACCTCCCCGTTTCATGCTTCAACCAACATGAGTCCCCCTCTGTTTTCGCAAGGTGACCAGTGACCGCATGAAGCCAAGGAATCAGCGGCTTCAGTCCGCTGGCATTCCACACAATAGAGCAGATGGAAAATTACAGCATGCGACACGTGTGACGCTCTAAGAACCGCGTTCGCGGAGGTATTTCTGTCGCGTGACGAATCGCAACACTAGACCGTCACAGTGAAGTATTGTCCGTACAAAACCCACGCTTATTTTCAGCCATCAGTCAGAAAAGATCATTCCTTTCCTGAAACGCAATTATTTTTGTTCCATTTTTCTCCGTAAAAGAAATAGTGAAAAAAAGATTTAAAACCCTCTTGCCTCTTCCCTTCCCAACGTTATCAGCCATGGCCAATGCGGAGAATTTAAATTGGCGCGTTCTGCACACACGCATTCAGACTTTGGAGCAGTTCAAAAACAGTCCAGTTCTGTATTTTAGGCCGGTTGGTTTGCACACCTGATGCAAACCGTAACCCGAGTACACACGAACCGATACAGACTGACGAACCGTACCCGGTACCGTGTTCACACTCGAAGTAACTGGACTTTAGGGTCATAGTCCTGGGTCCCTTGCAAGCCTCCTAAGCACCATTTTAAAATATAAAATCTCATATGAAGAATGTTTGGGAGACGTTTGAAACCATTAATGTTGAAACTAAACAGACAAAAGGTGGTCAGAACACGTTTATTTTATTGGTTAAGAGGTTTTACAACTTCTGTTATTGGAAACAACAACGGTAGGTGGGCTTCTTCTGTGTATGCACAAGGTGTATGACAAGAAATATATTCCTTTTACTCTTTTTTTTTTTTTTTCCCCAATTATACCTTCAGTTCCCTCTGGTTCAGGCACGAATTTTGTCCATCGAAATGTGCCCTTCTGAACGCACTATAATTACATGAGAGATCTTTTGCAAGCTTATGAGGTAGATTATGTTGCACATTTAAAATATGAAACATATTCAAACAATTTGCAAATTCAATCTAACCTAAAGGGTTTACATTTTACAAGGAGACGCAGTGGGTCCTGAAACCCTGAACAAAAAACTAACTATTCGATAGACAAATCACGACTGAGTTCTCCGATTCTGTGGCGATCTCTGCAACACCACGTTTCATTTCAGTGTATCAAGGGGGATCAATTATTCTGTAACATTTTACACATTTGCCTAAACTGCCCTAAAAAGGTGATATCCCTATGCTTTACTCAATTCATTTTCATTAAAAAAAAAATCAGAAACAGTGGTCCTATGATCAAAAAAAAAGCGTAGAGTAAAATTAGAAGAATAAAAAACAAAACTAATTGAAATCTTAAAAACGTATAAGTGTTTAAAACGGGGTTATTAACAGGTTGAGGACTACCAGAGGGAGGTCAGCACAGAATTCGGGTGACTGTGAGAAGGGTTGCCATGCTGGAGAGGACGGGGCGTAAGACGGCAGACCCGCTGCTTGTGAAACAGTGTTCCCTGTTCTGGCCGATGCAGGCTGCATACGCCATCACGTGGGGGATGTAGTTCTGCTCGTGGACCCCATGCAGCAGGTGAGCCAGGGGACCTTTAGCAAACACAGCCACATCTTCTCCTCCGTGAGTCTCCATGCTCAGAGGTACGGCTGCCTGGGCCTGGTAGTTGCTGTCCTCTGAGAGGCCGGGGCAAAGAGGACAACGGTTATTGTTTTTTTAATTCCTGGAGCATGGTATAGGAAAAAGTAAATGTAAAGTTTTTCCACGATTTTACCCGATCTACAGGCGGTAACTAGCCAAGCAATGCACAAGGACCAAAGCACGGAAGGAGAAGAAGAAACCGACAGTAAACGAGGATGTAAAGGTTAAGGGACAAAAAAAAAAAAAGTTTGCTTTTCAAACGTCTCATGGGAAAGGAAATGCATTCATCACATCACAACTCCAGAAAACATTTTTGATTCATAAGAAAACTCCCCGGGACACCTTGTAGTTTTAGTTATATAGCATTAATCTGGGATTACCTAGTAATTTGTGTTACGAGTTATTATTTATATATATACACAAGTCATTATTTACGAGTCATTATTTATATATATATATATATATATATATATATATATAAATAATTACTCGTATATATCTAATAGAAAAGAGAATATATATATATATATAATAGAAAATAAAAAAATTAAAAAAAAAAAAAAAAAAAAAAAAATATATATATATATATATGTATAATAGAAAAGAAAAGAAAATTATTAATATTTTATTTTTTAGTTATTTTTCTTGAAAGTCAAGGAAGTTTAGTTAGTGTAATTCTGTCCTCATTGATTTTTACTCACGGTAGTCGACGGTGGAGACGTTCTCCCTCCCGCCGTTAACCAGTTTGTAACCTGGTCCGTTCCCGTAAATGATGGAGGTGAAGGGCTTCTGGTCAACGTCACTCATCATTGGGGCCAGACCTGTGGGCGCATTGAGCCATCACGACAGTGCCGGAACCCGAACAGGTAATTTACGGGCACTAAACATGCGGAACGACAACGATACACACAGAGCTGGATGCGTCATCATTACGTACCAAATATTGTGTTTCCTCTGACCGTGTAGCCCCCGAAGTTGAACACGTGAGAATGATCAGCGGTGACTATTGTCATTGTGTCGTGGATGCTGGTCATGAGGCTTGCCTGACCGATGGCTCTGTCCATTTCCACAGTTTCATGAAGAGCCTGCTTGGCCTTGCCCTCGTGGTGTCCGTGATCAATACGTCCTCCTGTTAAAGACACAGTGTATTAGTGTATTAGCATTAATAATTGTTCATGTATCTCTTGTTATGTTGGTTTTGGATTTCAGGATTTTCAAGTATGTGGCTGCAGTGTAATTCATTATTCTACCTCACCTCCCCCTCAACACAGGTGAGGGAGGTGAACAGTCCTACAGCTCCATATTGCGTAATGACATTTAAATCCTTTGTTTTTAGAACTACTGGCCACATATTCGGTTTGAATAGTATTGTTAAAATGTCCCATTACCCCTCCTCTTTCACTGCGGCTATTCTTTCAACAAAGCAGTTTTTCATGACATGGCGTGCAACCACTGTCTGAAGCCGTTTGATCCCCCGGAAAGTCTTTCTCGAAGGCATTACCGGAGCTGGTTGTCCAAGTGTGAAGAATTTTTAAAAAAAGACTTGAGAGGGAAGTTCAAACTGCGCTTAATGTCTTCCCTCCATAAAGCCTGATGCAATGCCGCGTGCACAGGGCATGCTTGTAAGATTGTCGGTTTTGTAATGGCTCCGCTATTCTGCCGTCAGAAAGGTGTGCGGGCCTTCTTTCGCCTTCTTTCGGACGGTATTCAACGATCCGGCAAGCGCTCTGTCGGAACCCTTTTTTTTCTGGCTCAGTCTGACCGAACAATCGCTGTCATAGTTTGCAGGTGTTTGTATGCTTCGTGCACATAGTTAGCAACACCACAACATTCCTGTGCCTTCTGCATCTCGTTTTGTTCTGATTAAACATTCACAGATCTCTCAGTACTTGTTTTCAATGATAATAATTACGAGAACAGACCAATACAGGCCTTTCGTGAGAAAGGCTCCTCCATATGCCGCCCCAGATTATTTAAAGCCGCAAACTATGACATTTCTCCGTTTTCAGAGCTTTATATATCCTGCCTTTGAGTCCTTGTCTGCTTTGTCTTTGATATGTTATGGCTTTTATAATTATATTTTAACTGATGCAAAATGTGTTTCCTTCAAGGGATAATTAAGTAAAGTGAAGTTGGCAGCAAAGTAAAAGACTTGGGAAATAGCTGCTGTTAAAACTAACTGTAATCTTCTGGCTGAAGGACGACGGGCCAGGCTGCTGAAGCTGCCTTCTTCTTGACTTTTTCACAGACAATATTAACGGTGAATTATGCCTATTTAAATAGAGAAACAAATGGATCAAGCTGTTGTAAACATGCTCCTTGTAAAAGTAATTTCAAGGTTTGTAGCGTAAATTTGAACCATCCATCCATTTTGGGACCGGATCACAGGGGCAGCAGCAGGCCTTCCAGGCTTTGCAGATGTCCCTCTCCACAGCAATGTTTTACAGCTCTTCCTGGTTGGACTCCAAAGTGTGACCAGGTAAGGCAAGATAACTGTCCCTGGACCGCTTATCAGTTGAATGTGCCCATAAAACCTCTAAAGAGAGGCGTCCATGAGTGCATCCGGATCAGATGCCACCTCAGCTGACGCAAAGTAACAATAGCTCCTCACCTTATCTTTAAGACTGAGCCCAGCCACCACACAAAGGTAGCTTAATTCCACCTGTCCGTGCCCCGCTCCATTTTACCCTCACAAGACAATTTAACTTCCTTAGTCGCGTCACTCCTCAACGTTGGGAGCGATTCACCGTTTTCTAGAACCATGGCCTCAGAGGTACCGATTCACATCCCAACCGCAAACTGCCCCACTGTGCGCTGAAGGTCACCACCGCCCGATGGAGCAAACAGAACCACATCCTCTGCAAAGAGCTGAAACGCAAGTCTGAGGTCCCCAAACTGGACACTCACCTCCCCTGTGCCTTGAGATCCTGTCCATGAAGATCCCAAACAGAATCGATGACGAGGGACAACACAGGATGGCTTGTAGCAACGATCTTGGTACCCCATATTCTCCCAGGACCCCCTAAAAGACTCACCGGGGAACATGGTCGTAAAGGTTCTCCAAGTCCACAAAACACATGTAGACTGAATGGGCAAACCACTCCCACACCTCCTGCATTGCTCCCACTGGATCTGAAAAACTTGGAGGCTGAGCAGTGTGATACCCAAATAATTAGGACCTCCGGGTCCTCCTATTTAAAAATAGGAACCACCACCCCACGTCTGCCACTCCACAGGCACTGTCCCCGACCTCCTGCCAAGACTTCCCAACAACGTCCACAACGTTAAGCCTCTCAGAACGAAATCTCATCCGGGTGAGTGAACCAATGGCAGACGAACCCTTTTTCTTAGGGCTTCACGATGTCTCTTAAAACTGCTTTTCCTTGTTTCTCTTTTTTCCTGCTCCACAGCGTTGCTGGCAAACCACAAACTAAATCATGTTTTCCACTTTGATGTAAGTCAGCAGATGTCATTGATCAAATGAGTTTATTTTTGTGGAATAAAAATTAAATGGAAAAAAAAACCCACCTCTAAACGCCTCTAAAGATCCCTAATACGTTCAACACTTGAGCTTGAGCTCCTCCCGTTCATCAAAGTTTCAGAAAGAAAGCAAGCAAGTGTCTTTCCCAACGAGTTTGACTATTTCCTAAATAATCCTAACAATAATGTTGGGTTGCAGCTGTATGAGAAGGCCTCCTTGTCTCAAGGAATATTCACTCTAGAAATCGGCAATGTCTCCAACAGAAACTAAGACTTGATTAAGTCAGGAGACGATCTTTGTGAAACAAAAGACGACCTTCCAATTTCAAAGCCAAACTTACCTTCGACAAGCAGGTAAAATCCTTTTGGGTTCTTCCTCAGGATCTTGATGGCAACCTCAACCATCTCCGTCAGCGAGGGATCCGTCTCCGTGTTCCTCTCCAAGTTGTACGGCAAATCCGCAGGTTCAAAGAGACCTGGGATAACAGGAGGGACGGTTCAAAGAGGAAAATAGGGTATTAAAACGCAGAGAAATCAGCCTGCGGCAAATGCATACACGTATTGGCTCTTCATTTACACTTCAATGAGAGTTTCATAATTACTGAGACTGGAAAACTCACCCAATAAGTAATCTACGCTGGTGGGGTTCAGTGATAAGAGCTGCTTCTTGTTCCATACATAATGACCTCTCTGCGCAAAGACACACAAATGTACAGCACAGCAACAATGTGAGAGCGCTGCAGTCACTTTGCTCCTCTGCTCCCTCTTTTATCTTACCAATTACATTTCCATATTTAGAAGTTCAAAGAGGGGAGAAATTTACTTTATTCCTCATTTTGTCAATCCACTCCTGCACCAGGTTTCTTCCGTCTTTTCGTGTGCCACTGTGCTTTGCAACGCCGGGGTACTCTACGTCCGACGTGTTTTTGGGGAACATGTACTTCCTCCCCCCGCCCATAACCACCTGGAAAATCGCAAGAACAGAATAAGAAGTTGCAATCTTTTTTTAATTGATTTTTTTTATCAGCTGTAGGTAGCTAATTAAGCTACTTGAAAACAAGGTTTCTAGCTAAAAGTTGAAGGTTTCAAGCGAAAGGGGTCTTAAATATGCACTTTAGCTAAATCTAAAAGTCAGTTAGAGTATTTTAAGTATAATAAGTAAAAATGCTTGTTTACAATGATTAGTACTTCATTTTTTAACATTTTCAAACAATATGTTTCAATAATTATTTTTTAGAGATACGGCTTTCAGGATTAACATATAATTAACTCTACATTTTCCTTTTGATCTGTTATGTTTGACTCCAGAAACTATTTACACTATTTGATTAGTCCAATGTTGGGATTCTCTCAGGCGACCAAAACAGGGTTCGGAGGGTTTTTCTCGTGACACGTGAATATAAGCCGTGCGTTAGAAAACGAATGAATACTTTTGACTCACATCAATGTTGGGAATGTTTTCAAAGAGTTGCCTGGCGATGTCCTTGCAGCCGTCCTTCAGGGCGTCAGCGGGCATCTCGTTGTCGGAGTACCAGTCTCTGTCCACGCTGTGGGCGTAAGAAGCACTGGGAGTCGCGTGGTTGACTCGGGTCGTCGTGACGATGCCCACCGACTTGCCTGAAGTGGATGCACACACACACACACACGGCTGTCTGAATAAGGGCTCCTTTTTATTTATCAAAGAGCATTTTCAGAGCTAGATTAATCCCCTTGTTGTGCTTTCTTGAGCAGTGTGTCCTGGCTGAGCTGCAGGGGAAGGAAGAGTAACACAAAACAAATGGAATTATGTTCTAAAATTACTGTATCTTTGCAAAATACTAATTTGAGTGCTGAAGCTTCATGTGTGCTTTGGTTGAAACTGGAATGCTTTGTCGCATTGGAACAAGGAGTGTTGATTTAGTCCCCCCCCCCCTCTCTTAAAAAAAAAAAAGGGATCGCTCCACAGCTCGGCATAGCAACCAATAACTATTTTATTGGACTTATGGGCATGTGAATATTGTATTACAATAGTTTAAACCTATCTTGTGAAAGCAATTGTAAATCGCATGAAAAAAAACACATCTCATAAAGTTCAATTCAAGAGCACTAGATTGAAGAAAAAAAAGAAAGTATATCACCAAATACCAACAGAAAATATGTATTTCACATTGCAATTTTATTTTATCACAATTTTGGTTTTGCTCATAGTCTGAATATTCAATTTTTAACAGTAATATCCACAAATTATCAATGAACCTGTACTTATTAGCATAAAAACAAGACCAGCAGAGGAAAATCCTGATGGAAATCTCAGGAGGTCAACGGCAGCCTGCCGTGTGTCCACGAGGAATAATTTGATTTTTTTTAAATTATCTGTGACCCCCTCACCCACTTCTAACTTATTCCAACCTAGTCCTTTCCTAGTAGTAGTGTGTTTTTGTCTTCTGCTGCATTATACGACAAACAGATTGCATAATTTATCTTTGGGACGGCTTTCATCAAGGATGCGAACACATCAGGAAAGTAAAAAATAAAAATGTATAAATAAAACACGGACGAAAATTCATAGCAAGGGGTGGCCAGAAGTATGAGGGTCAAAAAAAATGTATCTCTTGTAATTTTAAATGAGAATGCATCAATAAATAATTTAGGTTAAGTTGATATCAGCTCTGAGGATAACTTTGGTTTAAAGGGAAATGAGCAGAGTGGAAAAAACATGTATTAAGAGCATCACTTTCAAGTCGCTCCAGTGAGTATTCACACTTTCCAATTAACGCCGCATTCAACTGCAACCACAATTAAGGATTTTTCCTCGGAACATGAAAACGTATGACGATTGATAACAAAACACCTGAAAAGTAAACAATTTGGCAAACATTGAATTTTAATCTCCCTCTACCTGCTTCCTTAGCCCATTTGAGGATGGACGTGACCTCATTGCCCTCCGTGGTGTTACATTGGGATCGGACCGCGGCCGCGCTCACGCCCACCGTGCCCTCGTTGGCCTTGACCCCGCAGAGGTAAGCTGTGGCGGTGCCGGCGCTGTCTGGCACCTGCGCGTTAGTGTTGTACGTCTGCAGAGCAATCCAGATAAAAGATCAAAATCAACAATGTGTTTCTATGGAGAAGCAATGTTTGTGTCATACTCAGTATAAAGAGTGTGTCATGATGGGAAGTCTTTGTTTACTTGACTTTCGGGGCGTTTTTTTTAAGGCTCGTCGGCTCATGCACACAATCGGGCGCCTCCAAATTTACAAAAAACTTTGTTATTTTTTAATAGTACAACTCAATTTTGCAGCTGTGTGTAAATTGTGTTAAGTTCTCTCCCAGTTGACTATCAGGAGGAACAGTGTTTTTACGCATAGCAGGTACCCTCATTAATTAGGCCTCTTCACACCTTTCTACACTTTGTTCATACATTCATAGATTATTGCTATTGTGTCCGACTTTTTTTATACTTAAAGCAAATCTCCAAACCCTGTTTTCCTGTGGATTATCCAAATAGATTTGGTTTGCCAATTATTCCTGTTATATTATTATTACAAGTTCATGTAAGAGGCCAGATTGGTTTCCCCCATCGTATTCACAGAGGAGGCCTTCTTCTTCACGTGTATTTGTAACCTGATGAGAATAACTGGATGCTGCCTCTAATTAAAATGAAATTAGTTTAAAAAATATAAAGAATTATTACCTACTTTTCCGTCGATCGCAGCTCTAATTCTCACCAAATCAGTCAAATCATCTAAAAGTGATACACAACTATCTCCCGAAGAGCAGCGAGGTGATACTTTTCTGAGAAAATATTGAAGAAATAAATTCCTGCTGTTTTCTCGGCGTCACCTCAGCAGCCAAAATATCCGGTGTTTAAAAAAATATAACCCAAGCAGGAAATCTATTTTGATACGTGACCCTCCTTAAACCTCCTGTGTGTGCTGACGCATTACAAACCGCTGACAGTTAAGATGATTTCCAATAGATTATTAACCAAATAGATGTATTATTATTACATTCCTGGAACTTCTCAGTCCATGGAAGAGGTCAGATTGATTTTCCCATAGTAGGCATTTTCCTGCACTTGTTTTTATAACCTGATTTTGCCTTTTTGATCAACTAATTAAAAATTAAAATAGTACCCTTGAGCTGGCATTAGTTGCATGTGTGTGTTTTTTATGGATGTTTGGTCAACGATGGAGGTCTATAAACTATTTTCAGGCTCCGGCTGCAAAGAAAACGCGGATCAGTTAATTGTTTGTTTTTTGGTCTTTTCATGGGAATAAAGAAGGAAAAATAAAGACTACCGCCAGCCTCATAGTTCTGCTTCATTGAAGGCCAGTATTTGAGTTATAAAATAATCAAACTGTTCTCAGATTCCTGGCCGTCTTTTCTACCAGATGTGTAACATAATACACTGAACAACCCTTTTTTTTTACGGTCACAGGCCTCGTCGGGAAGCCATTAATGGCCACGACAACATCAACACATTGTACATATATAATCATAAATCAGACCTTGGCCAATGACACGAAGGGGAACTTGTCCATCTCCAGCTGCGTCTCCTCTCCACTCTGTCCGTTCAGCTGACCCTTCAGTATCCGAGCAGCTGTCACCGTGGGAACGCCCATCCCTAAACACCAAAAGCAGGCCCACCTTTAGGATCGCATTAGTTTCCCCTCAGAGCGGAGGAGAGAGAGGGAGGGGGGGGGGGGGGGGGGGGGGTGGCAACAAATGAAAGCTTGTTGCTTTCTTTGACATTCCAGAAACAAGAACAGAGAAAAACACAGCGGATAGTCGTTGGGCCACAGAAAGAAAGGAACATCTGCGGTTAATCCGTAACACGCAGGACGTTTCCTGCAACTGAAGATGGAAACGGGAACATGTGTGCAGCCGGTTTAAAATACTCCCCGGTAAAACCACACCTTTCTTGTATTGTATAAGCTGGAAAAAAAAAACAACTAATCGTGGAACCATTTGCTTCAGGTCTAGTTTGATCACTTAAAAATAAAAGTTGAAGACGCATGATGCCAGACAATGCCTAATATTGTCACGACTGTCACGGGGTGTGTGGGGGGGGGGGGGGGGGGGGGGTTGTGTGGTGAGGCAAAAAGCTCAGGCGCTGGGGGAAACGGGGCAGGAGTCCAGGAAACAAATGAACTCTTTACTGAGAAGAAAAACAAAAAACACACGAGGAACTGGAAGGCAAAGTGACACACAGGATTTACACAGGGAATCTACAGGAACTAACGACAGGACTAAACAACAACTGGTAGGGGACAAGGGAAAGAATGGGAGTATATATAAGGGTGTAGGGCATGAGTAATGACGGAGGCAGAGGAGTGGCTGAGGGCCGGTGAAGGGAATGAGTAATTAACAGACTCTGAGCTAACGCGGTGTTACAAAAAGTTTCCAGTTAGACAGACTTTTTTCTTTTTGTAACTTCTGTTACTTTGTAACTACTCCACTAGGACATGACATGCAGCAAGTGTGCAAGAATGTCACGTCGTGGCTGTAGTCAGAGAGAGAGAGAGAGAGAGAGAGAGAGAGAGACCAGATGGAGGATAAAAAGTTTTTGTGTGACCCATGAGCGGGTCCGGCACAGACAGAAGCCCAGTGATCTGGTGGCAGCACAGTTGTTTTGTTTGCTGCTATTCATTCACCCTGCGTGATTTAAAAAAAAAAAAAAAATACTCATTCATTTGCTGATGGATAACTCGATCCTCTGTGACATCATTTCAGCTTCAATAAAACTGTCTGCACGGCTCTGTAATTAATCGTATCCATTATAAAAAAAATGGTGCCTTTTTTCTAATGGGCTTCACTGCACTAACCTTTCACACCTTTTAAGTGGATTTACACCGCATTTGGAGAAACTTTACAATGCCAGTAATAAGAAAAAAAAAAAGGGTTTTGTGGCTCACCATCTCCGAGGAAGAGGATGAGATTCTTCGCAGTGTTTCTGTTGAGAGTTTCCAGCGTCAGAGCGTTCTTCAGGGTCCGCTGGGCCCACGTGTTCCAAAACTTGGGTTCCTTCTCTTGTTCTGCGAGTGGAAAGAACACGACACTGGTCGGCGAATGTAAAAATTGAGGGCTTCGAGAGAACCGACAATGTAGATCATACAAACGGTCATGAACCGTTTCCAGAACTGGAAACGACAGCCTCCTCAGGGGCGGAATAAATGATCTCAGAGAGAGACCCACTGGATAGAGTATCTTAGTCCCTCCATTGTTGTTGATGTTATTGTAGTAGGGGGATATTTTGCCTAAAAGAAGCCCCAAAACGTTCCTTTGTTCTATAGTATCTTCTTCATGTGTCATGTTTTATGGGACTAACGGTCCAAAACCCACAAAATACTATAATGTATGACCAAAAAAAAATGTTTTTTTTCTTTAAAATGACCGAAACGATATTTTGACTATCAACTTTGACTAATCGACTCATTGAATAATCATCGCAGCTCTAATTCTCACCAAATCAGTCAAATCATCTAAAAAGTGACAAACAATTTCACATATTCTCACACAGTTCATAAATGCACAACTATCTCCCGAAGAGCATCAGGGTGATCCTTTTCTGAGAGAAATCGATTCAAACAATAAATTCCTGTTATTTTCTTACAACAGCAGCACTAAAAAAAAGAAAAAGGAAGTTCACGTATCAAAATCCTTGTTGAGAGGATCCAAAAACGAGTCTCTGAAACCCCTGAACATCTCCCCACAGCAGACGTTTATCTAGTTGTCGCCGACTAACAGCGGTAGTAACTTACCAGGGAATTGCGGCTTCCCGAAACTCCCCGAAATCAGACAGGAGCAAACGATGAGCAGGGCCGTCGCCTTCATGGCGTCGTCGTCCCGGTGCGGCTGACGCGCGTCACTCCAGACGGCCTGAAAACGTGTCACTTTGAGAACCTTCGAGGACGGCGGTCTGCAGTCGCCCCACAGCTGGAGAGAGAACAAGAACACACACACACACACACACACACACACACACACACACACACCGGTGATTACGTCTGAGTCATCTTGTGGCACGCTGAAAACGACGTACCGGTTTAATGTGTATTTACTCAAATGATGAGCACATTTTCACGGAGGGAAACACAACTGGCAACTCCACTGGCGCTTTAGTTGTGGGAACGTGACGGACATTGAAGTCGTGGGGTCACTGACCTCCTCTCTCTCGCGCACAGGCTTTCTATGTAGACGGCAATTTAAGGCGGGGGGGGGGGGGGGGGGGGGGGGGGCGGGGGGGATGCCGGCGGTCGGCCTGTTTTCATGTCACCGTGTCGGTGGAGGATGTTTGTGCGTGTGCTGTAAACGTCTCAGGTCCATCAGGCTTTGCAGCAGGAGCACAAGGAGGGCTTGGTAAAGTTAAGCCGGGGGGGGGGGGGGGGGGGGGGGCCTCGCTGCGAACGTAAGTCGTCACAACAGGGGGAGGCCCTGATGGGTTCTGGCCAGCCAGCCTTTCATTTGTAATTATTCACACACGCGTCCTTTTTTTTTTCCTGGCGCTCATATAGCCAAGGTCACTTTAATGGGATTGAGCTCCATCGCACTGAGAGGTTTAAGGGGCCATAACAAAGCCGATTAACAGCGGGTGATTGACTGGACGCGTCCAACAGTAAAGTACGGAGAGAAACTCAAGATGCTTTCATCGCAACAAATTCCGAAATAATTATTATTTGTATTGATAAAGATGGGTGCACACATCTAAATCGCCCTATTTCACTAACTGTGTGTCCCACCAAGCATCGACTACCACTCACTGCGTGTACTATAACAAGCTGAAAAATAATAGAAATTCCAAAACTTGGAGCGATGCCCTGGTCCACACATCCCGATGGCTAATTAAAAGCCGGCAGGTTCGCCCGGGGGCCAGCGAGCCGGTCAACCTGCAGCAGAAGAAGCAAACCAGTGCCAACACGGCCAGCAGCAGAACACCAGACAGGCCGGTGGATGAAATCCCACTTCGGCCGTGGTGTCACCGGGTGCACTTGGCTGCTCCAGTGTCTCAAAACCAGGTGAAATCCCCCCCCCCTCCCCCCAAATAAGTTAATTGGTCGATCTCCTTCCCGAGCTGCCTGTTGAAGCCCCGAGGCAACTTGGATGTGTCACTTTCCGCAGGGCAGCGAGGATTCGGCTGCTAGTTACACTCCGGTGTGGAGGGCCGGCCTCCATAAAATATTCTGTCAAAAAAGTCCACATTCATCAGGGCTGCTCCTGCTCCTCAGACAGGCGAGATGGTGTCATCTTCTGAGTCTCGTTGTTGCCAGTTTCTGCCTCGTCCAGCCTATGGGGGGGGGGGGGGGGGGGGGGGGGGGGGTCTTACCAATTTCCTGTTTGACTGTAAATATTTAGACAGAAATAAAAACATACTTTTTTTAATTTTTGTATCACTTTGCCAGAAACTTCCTGGGTTGTGTCAGTTTAAAGGAGTGCCTGTCAAAACGTGACCTATACAGGCCCATAGAGATCACCCCCGCAGCCCCCGCACTGGGGCCTCGCAGGGACAGGGGGCCTCGCGTGGCAATTTTTTTTTTTTTTTTTTTTAATCCAACACTAGCCAGCGGACTCGGCCGTATTGCGGCTAAGTATCGACTGACTCGGCTGTGTGTTCCGGCTCGACGCGGCCAAATGTGAGCCACCTTTGGCACATTTCACCGTTGCCATGTCTGGCCCAGGTGTAGCTGTTACGGACATGGGCAGATTCTGTCTGAGACATGGCAACCGGTTTATCGGCAGCCATCATCGACTCTGGCCGATGATGGCATTTCTCCCACATTTCTTCAAAAACGCGCCAGGCGCACCAAGAGGCATTTCGATGAGTTATGCGAGGATGAGAGGCTGCTGGATCCCGATGATCACTTTAAAGTGTCAGTGTTTTACCAGACTGTAGACATAGCCATTACACAGGTCACCCGTAGGTTCAGTGGAATGCAAGAGGTGGCAAGGAGGTCTGGGTTCCTATGCCCACGAGAACTCCTGTCAAAGTCAGACAATGATATGTACCAGTCAGCGAGTGCCCTTGCTGAGCAATACTCGACTTATCTGCGGACTTCCCAGACCAGGTGCTTGCCTTAAGACAGCCGTTAGAGTTCGCCATCAGGGAAATAAAAAATGTGCGCAGTTTAGATGTAAAGAGCGTGGTTAAAGACTTTGCACACAGATTTGCTAAAAGACGCGCACAAGTGTATTCAAATGCAAACCTGTAGAAAGTAGCCTACCGGTGTATCGACTATATGTAGGCATATCTGTTATGTTGTTGTAACATATGTTCTGTTTGAGCTGTTTGATAGGCCCTAGTTTGTTGGAATACATTTGTTCTCTGTTTGAGCTGTTTTTTCTGATTGAATAAATTTCCCTCAAAAGAAAAGCTTGGGTCCTGTTCGTTTATCTTTGGATAATGACCGCCGGACAATACATTATCCCTTACATATGGGGGGGGGGGGGGGGGGGGGGGGGGGGGCTCTCAGGGTTATTCTGCAGGGGGGCCTTATGTGTTTCCGTTACGGCACTGGACAACAAAATGAGATAAAAGGGACAAATATGACAAACAGGAGACAGTGGCACGTGCAGGGAAACCCAACTCTATTGCAAACACTTCTATAATCTCCCAAATGTCTAAAGCACGTTCATGTTGCTATTACAAATGACACCGTGAAGTCCTTTCGGCTGCGACTTGAATGAATAAATGAAAACGTGAATTTGAAACTGGGCTCCTAAAACCCATCAAGGACCTCATCCTGGTGGAGAAAAAAAAAATCTGTATAAAAACCCGAGCCGGTCTCGGTGAAACAAAACCACCCCCCGACCCCCCCCCCCCCCCCCCCCCCCCCCCCCCCCCCCCCCCCCCCCCCCCCCCCCCCCCCCCCCCCCCAAAAACAACCTATCTTTCCAATGCTAGACCGGATTGCTGGACATCGGAACAAGCAGCTTTATTCAGAGCAGATGCTGAGAGAAAAGATGCAAAACCCCAAAACCCTGTAAAAAAAAAACCTTCTGCTGACGCTCAGCGCGTTTCTCCCAAATGTTACATGTGTAAAACCGACGCAAAAAACAAACAAACATATATATATAAATATATACATGTATATTTTTTTTTAAAGAAAGTTGTATTGTTGTTTTACTTACAGCAAGTGGCGTGTTTTTGTTTCTTTCTCCCGGGACAGAAAGCTTACATCCAAATGCGCGTGCAGTTCATTCGGTCTTTCCACTTGAAATGTGCGCCGTCGCTGCGTTCAGTCCTTTTTTATAAGGCCACAGTTGTTCGACTCTGGGGGTCTGAGAATAGCGGTCTGTATCCCACGAGGGAGGGTGGGGTGGGGGGAGGGGTGTGGGGTGTGGGGGGGCTGGGGGGACACCTTAGAAATAACGATGCCATGCTGCCGCTGCTGCTGCGGGAGGAGGAGAGATAGAGCGAGAGCTCCGCCTGTCTGACGACCGATGCGTTGCTTCCAGAGAACCGTCAGTATCCTCCATCAGAAGTACAAGTTAAATATGAAGGCTTTATATATTTATATATTTATATATTTATATATATTATATACCGGTACTACTACTATCAATACAATCACTATAGTGCGTTGAATATATATGTAAGTATATGTGTGTATATATATATGCATATATATGCATATATTTACACACACATATATGTATATTTACACACACATGTATATATATATATGCATATGTATACATACATGTGTATTTATATACATATATGCATTGCACATATACCAATGCATGTATATGTATATTGAACATATATATACACACACATATATATGTGTATATATGCATATATACACATATATATATGCATATGTATACATACATGTGTATTTATATACATATATGCATTGCACATATACCAATTCATGTATATGTACATTGAACATATATATGTATATATGTATCCATGTGTATATATATATATATATATATATATATATATATATATATATATATATATACGTATATGTTCAATGCACTATATTGCTTGTATTGGTAGTAGTAGTTAATAGTAAACATTCTTAGTTATTTTGCACCACTTCTAACTAACAAAGCAATAAAAACAAACGGGCATAATTAATAATTTATAGCCTCCGAATATATGAACAGTGGTCGTTTATTTTAGTAGACCTAATATAGTTGCATGGTAACAATTATAATAATTTGTATTCATTAAATCCTATTAAACATAGGATATAGGCTTTAAATCATTAATTATTATAGGCTCCCTGCGGTTTCCTGTGGCCTTCTGTGGATGTCACTGTGGCAGCAGAAACAATAATAATATATGATGACACATCTCCAACCCTACTTCCTTTATTTGATTATTTGTCCCCCTTCTAACTCGATAACTGTCAAATTAGCATAGAATTCTCCCACTAAGCCAAAGGGGTCTTAGCATAACATCAGCTTGTCATGGAATATTTTACCCACATTAGTCTCACCCTCTTAAGATCCAACAGGACCAAACTCCTTCTATGTTCTGTCAGAGTTTGTGGGGAAAAAAAATCTATATTTATGTAAGTATATGTAAGTATAACTACAAATACAATGCAGCACATGAAATAAACCAGCACAAGTACACTCACACAAACACAGACAACAGCTCTCCAAGGCCAATCCACTCCCACACACACTCCCCTAAAAGCCCAAACACATACAGTAAATGTACACCTATACCCATAAGCTATTCATCCATTACATGCAGCTCCACATTATATGCAATGAATCCACTTAAAGACAGAATATAACCCATTGAATAAGTATCAGTGCCCCATTGTGGTAGTTAAATAAACATTACTCCGATAAACCCCCCCATTTTTGACCCACTTTGACAGTCAGCAAGCCAGGTCAGTTACTTTATTAATATGTTCTTTATTGTTCTCGCAGAGTGAGTGGGACTGGGCTTTAATGTGATTTATAGGTTTGCTGTGTATATCTATCAAGAGGGCAATAAAAATTGATCAACCAATTGTGCCTAAAAAACTCGAGTTTGGTGTTTAAAACAAACAAAAACAAAACAAAAACATATTTGAGTGATTTTTCACACTTTAACCATAAGATTTCCTGAGAGATTAGTCATCTGCAGTGTGGCTTTTCTATTTATTATTATTATTATTATTATTATTATTATTTTCAGAAACGTCTGACGCGAGTGCGAGATGATTTCCGGGGTTGGTGGACAAAGAAAAAGTTCCAGAAAAAGTGGGAGGAGGCGGAGCGAGGGGGAGTGAACTATCTTGACAGTGAGTCTCATCTCTTTGGTCGTTTTCAACAGAGGCTCGCTCGCGCACTCCCCCCCCCCCCCCCCCCCCCCCCCCCCCCCCCCCCCCCCCCCCCACACACACACACACACTCACACCCCTCCCCTTGTGTCAGAAGGCACACCGGAGTCACGGAGAAGTGAGAGAGTGGCGGCGGAGAAGACGGGACTGACAGCACGGTAAGAACCGTTAAAGCCCCCCCCCCCCCCCATCCGGGCAAACGTTTAACCGGGTCGTAATCATCTTTGTTTAGTTTGTTGTTGTTTGCCTGTCTGACACAAACGTCACGTGCTCGAGTCTTTGATTAGCGCGTGCGGTAGTTTGCGGTTGTTGACTCAATGTTTTCGCTCACGAACCGTCCCCTGGTTGAACTAACGTGACGCCAGTTGTGCACGTGTTTGTGTTACTTGCATAATTACAGTTCAGTGAGCTCTCCGCGACTGCGTTATGTATTTAATCTATTTTTTTAAATGGGTGTAATTATCCCCCCCCCCCAAAAACGGAGAGTAAACGTTTTTGCTGCGAGTCGCAACATTTTAAGTGGTAATTTTAAGACATTTGTTGCACTTTTGACGCATTTTGTTGCACTTCTGTAACTTTTTTTTGTTCTTTCTCTCTTTCCATTTTTTTTTTTACAAACACGGTTCCCCCATGTCGACTACTCGGGGTACTTTCAGTGACTCTCGCCCTTTTAACAAGCTAACATATCAATATTTCCTGTGTAACAGTTTTAGCCTCCATGCAACCAAACACATATCTTAACAGCATGATTTTAAACGATTTACTTCCACTGTCTCAATGTTTTATGAGCTCATTTGCTCATAAAATAATTTTTTTATGAGCTCATCTGAGGTCATTGGGAGAGGAGATTGTAAGCAATGTCATGAAAGGTCATCATAAAATAAAAAATATATATCTTTTTAAGTAAACACCAGCTCTCAAGGGTTTTTTGAGGAAGTAATGCGTGGCAGTGCAAAGCACACAATGAGGTTAAAAATCAGTCGAAAGAGAGAAGCAAGCAATAAAGCGTAATTAATGTGGCTTTCTTTTATTTTTTTAATAGCATAAGTGCTTCACAGGAAGAGGGTCATTAACGCAATCGAAGGAGAAAACAGCTTTTTGGATGCGAACCGAGATGCTGTGTCTACTCGAGGCGATTCATTGCCAAAATATGGATTGCGTCACATCTAAAAAATAAAAAGTCAGTTGGGCAAGACTTCAAGAAGTCTGTTGTTGTCGCAGGCAGACATTTTGTGTCCTCCTCCTCCTCCTCCTCCTCCTCGGCATCATTCGAGGACAAGTCCTGCTCTCTGCGTCGCATGTGAAAATGACAGAATGTGGTGCTACAAATTCAACCTTCTTTTTTTTTATTGCGAAGGCATGAAAGACAATAACACACACACACACACACACACACACACACACACACACACACACACATCACTTATTGATCCATCTGACGTCCGGGAAATGGATTGGTTTAATAACATCTCATGGCCCTCTGGGAGCTCGGGCTTACCCTGCAGTTATTCATTACCTAGGTGTTGATCGGGAGAGTTCTGCTGGGCGCCATAACAACAGCAGGAACAGGTAATCTCTTGTTATGCGTCTTGTTATGCCGGGGCGGCTGTAAATCTCTAATGTGCCGCTCCTTTTTTTTTTTTTTTTATAAAACACTGAAATAAAAGTGGAATGTAAATAGAGAGTACAAAGAATGTTTTACTGCTATACTTTGCATTCGTAGTGAGGGGCGTGCAGCTCTTGTGCACGGCGGTGATGCCGAGACCCGACTGGGTGATATTTGATCAGTGCACATGCGTCAGAATACATGAAACGTGGAGAGAAGAATCACTCGAGGGTTCTGTCAGCCAGGAATCTGAAGAATTTACACACTGCAGCCTGCATGTTCATAGCCATGTGAGAGCAAATGCCAGCTCTTTATTGTCGTTGTTGTTATTATTATTATTATTATTATGTTGAAAGCAACAGTGCACGTGCACGACTAAAAATACACCAAATAGTGTTGTGATTCTGGTAAACGTCCCCTCGGCTTAGTGTAACAATCCTGCTCCAGAGCAAGTGTGGGGGAGGGGGGGGGGGGGGGGGGGGGGGGGGGGTTGGGAGCTCATTTGTCGACACTTTATTATCAGGGGGGGTTTTCCTCCCTGAAGGAAGACATTTCCCAGTGCGGCTGTATTTATTTATTTATGAATGTCTTCACGTTGAGTACCACGCTCATTGGCCTGTTTGCTGCATTCGATACGCCAACATGCATTCAGAAGAACACGTTACACGTTGCACAGGTCAGAGAGGGGCATTATGATCCACTTTACCTGTGGGGGGGGGGGGGGGAGAATGCCGTTTGAAACTCAAGCTTGTTTTGTAGTGAGAAGTGTGGCCTTGTTTTTGTTTTGGCCCCCGTTGTATTTCTGGAATGTGTTCTCGTTTTTTTTTTCTTCTTTCTTTTCTTCACAAGAAGAAAGAAAAAAAGAAAAGTGACCTGTTTTTTTTGGGCTTTGAGCCTGAAAGGGAAGTTCTGCAACCGGCGTCATCTCCTTGCGTGCCATAAAGACATTTCCGAGAAGTTGTATTTCAACAGAACCGTGACTCCATTCCCAGAGGTGTCACCGGACTTCTCTTACAAGAATACGAGGCTTAGATTTCCTCTTCGTCAAACGCGCCTGCAAATATCAACGGGGCGGTCTCCTCCCCAAACTGTCCCCACGCTGGACGCCGCAGAACGTTGCAGAACGTTGCAGAACGTTGCAGCACCCAATCCTCAAACACAAACATGCTCCAGTTATTCCTGGAGGAATGCCCCCCCCCCCCCCCCCCCCCCCCCCCCCCCCCCCCCCCCCCCCCCCCCCCCCCCCCCCCCCTGACAAATTACTGACGCACGATTGTGGTTTTTAAAGCTTCGCTCAACAGGCAGCGGACGATGGCGACCCCCTCGTTCCGCGCGCCTTGCGGTCGGGAAAGACATCTGGGGCCTCGCCCAAAGACTATTATTACGAGTCTCGCACCGTTTTGGTAATTTGAAAAATGTCTCGGCGTCGCCAGAGAGTTGGGTCGTCAGCAGACGAGAGCGCTCAGTCGTGTTTTTTTTTTTGTTTTCTTTACAGATTGCGGTTATTCGACAGTTATTCGTGCCATTGCAGCAAGTTGCATGTCTTTTTATTTATTTTTTAACTTTTTAATGGGTATTTCTTTGCTTCACAATAATGTGAATAAGGGAAATCATGACTCGGGGACAACACTTTGGGCTGATATTCGTCACCAGATATCATTAACAGGAAAGGGAAGTGTTGTCACTGAAGCACTGCTTCGGCTTGGGAGGGTGGGGGTCGGGGGGGTCGGGGGGGGGCAACCTGTGTTGCAACATGTGCGCGCGCATCTGCACGAACCGCAATGCCAGGAAAGTGTTCACAAACAACGATTGTGTGCTGAGGAATGTGTGCGTCTGTGTGCGCGCCAGCAGATACCGACGATTGTTGCTCTGCATTGTGGACCGCGACCACATGATTTAATCGGAGATGCTTTTTGTGGCGTGTACTATTTTTTTTTTTTTTGTGTGGTGAAATTATGTTTGAGTAATTCACAAGGAGTCTTTTGTCTTCCCGTAAAGACCTACAAAGAACCATTTTATCTTCTATATTTTATTTAAAGCAGGACAGGGGATCTTTAGGGGGAGACGGCAGGTCAACAATACATGCCCCATAGAAGAGGTGTACGTCTGTAAACTGGTAATCTGAGGATTAATTTGAGAACACCATCATTTGAGAACACCATTTCCTGCATAAGGGCGTAGAACATCATGATGGCAGTATGATGTCCATTCCGATGCTCTTGTATGTCTCAATTGGCAATTTGTGGTTTGATACTATTTGTGACATAGATTCGATGCTAAATTTAAAAGAAAATGTTCCACTCCAATTGAATAAAATGAACACAAATCCCTCCAAAATACCACAGAGAAAAATGAATATTGAGATTTGATCAAAAACATTTGGAGATTTCTGTTAGAATTGCGTTCTTTTGGCGATTTTGGATTGAGAGTTCTGTTCTTGAAGCTGCTCAGAAACCACCTTAATGTCAATAAACCTATGGAAACCATACATCCGCTGAACGCCCTATAACTCTCTAGTTTGGGGTTGTAATGTTTTATTAGCCTGTGATTATCCTTGAGGTCACAACAGGTCATTTCATGCAGTGACGTCAAGTTTTTAAAAAAAATGGTTACTGTGTGGATTAACATCATCACACATGAATACGATTGGGGATCAATGGAGCCACAAAGTCTCAGGGAGACTTGTGGGTACCAGATGGCAACCTCCGGTACTAAAGAATGAAGCCAGTGTGGAAGTGCCTTAAATTTACATTAATTTAAATGGCCAGCAGGGGGCGACTCCTCTTGTTTCAAATAGAAGTCCGATTACAGAGAAGTCTTGATTTATTACCTCAGTAAAGGTTATAAACATGAGCTTGTGATCTAAATTGCTAGTTTCAGGTCTTCAATACAGCTTGATATATGTTGTTGTTGTAAATGATGGTCCCATTTAGAGTAAAACAGACCGTAAAGCAGGGTATGCTTTAGGGCGGGGCTTACTTTGTGATTGACACGTCGCTAACACAGAGTTGTCCAGTCTGGAAGTAGTCCTTGTTTTTCATCCTTTTCACTTCATTTTATCTTGTTTTTTTTATCTTTTTTCACTTACATAGTGTGTGTGTGTGTGTGTGTGTGTGTGTCCGTGTGTGTCCGTGTGTGTCCGTGTGTGTCCGTGTGTGTCCGTGTCCATTAGGCTCTTTTCTGCTTCCAGCTATAGGTCATTTGAAGCCATTTATGTGATTGAAAGTGTCCTCCAAACAATTGGTGGCCTCGTACTCCCCCCCCCCCCCCCCCCCCCCCCCCCCCCCCCCCCCCCCCCCCCCCCCCCCCCCCCCCCCCCCTCCCTGTCTGCATCTCTCATCACTTCAGTCCTCCATCTTTTGTTCCGACAGTTTATTTTTTATAAGCCGATACAGTGACTTGGCCGGCCCTGGTGTGCTGGGTTTAACAGTTGAAAAAAACAACAACCACAAACCACATTAACAACTGGTGCAGGATTTTCAGTTCCCTCCCCGCGAATGTTACCGGGGGTTGATTTGCGGCATCTCGTCCCACGGTTAACGGGAATCTGGATTGCCGGGAATGCGCGCGTGTGTGTGTGTGCGTGCGTGTGTGTGTGGTGGAAACATGATGACATGTTTACGTGAAAAGAGCAGGGAAATAAAATAAAGCGAGGATCTGCCGCCGGATCGCCTGCTGGAAGTGTTTGGGATCAAATCCAATCCGTCTCCATCAAGTAAACATTTACATTCAGTCGCTGGTCTGCCTCGCGCTCGGCTGACTGTAACGTGGAAAGCTGCAAGCCAGAGCTCGACATGTCCAAAAAGAGAGACTGAGATCAGCCAGGAGTTGCTTCTACAGTGCAATCGGTCTCGTCTCTGTCTGGTTTATCATTTCCCTTTTTACAGGACCTTTTGTTTCCTCAAATGACCTTTTTCTTCTTCTTCTACTAACGTGTAAAATAGCATTTGGTTTCTTTTTAATCAGAAGTAATTTGTCTCACCGTATCAATTACAGGAATGCTATTTACCATTCCAGGGTTGGCTTATAGATGAAATATACTACATGTGTACGTTATTAATTGGTTGATCCTTCAGTCAGAATGTAGATCTATTTTACCTTCACTAACGAGCTAGTGCTTGTTAATTTGGAAGATTTTGTCTAAAGTTAGTCCTTGTATCAGTTTAGTTTTTTGATTTGATTAGCTGGTTCAAAACCTTAGGGGAAAATATTGTGTATGTATGTATGTATATATATATATATATATATATATATATATATATATATATATATATATATATATATATATATATATATATATAATAATAATATATATATATATTATTAATATGTAGTTAATTAATTAATAATAAATAATATTATATTTTATATATATATATACATTTTAAAACATGCTTTACAGACTCAAGAATGCTTGTTATTTGTTGAAGTTCTTAATCTTAATTGGATTTAGTCCTGTGTGGATATCATATTTATTAGACAATGTGTACCTTACACCTGTAACTTTTGAAATGCCTTTGTATACACTCGCGCTCCGTTTTTATTTAATGAGTAAACTCTTTAAATAGCCGGGTTTGTATTTTGTGTCGGTGGCCGTGTGGGTGAGGGGTTAAACTGCCTATCAGGTAACGGTTGCCACGGGCAGCCACTACAAGCATGTCTGCTCCCCCCCCCACCAACCCCTGTCTGTATCATGTCCTATAGAAAAAAACGCGGGGTGTGAACTACAACTGAGAGGCTTCCTCCCCAAATCTAAGTGAAACCACATTGGGCAATGCTCTCTCTTACACACACACACACACACACACACACACACACAGTCACAAAATCACTACCACACACTCCGCACTCAGTCAAGTCGCTCAGCGGTCCTTCCTGTTTTCCACTAGTCCCGCCCTCTCTCTCTCTCTCTCTCTCTCTCTCTCTCTCTCTCGTGCCGTGTTTGCATGGACCGGGCTGAGCAGGAAGTCCACGGGGGCAAAAAAAGAAAGATTTGCCCAGGAAGAGCCACACTGTTTAAAGAGGAAGAGAGGACCCACGAGGAGATCTCACAAGTGCTTTCATGAGGAAGTTTGTGTGTGTGTGTTGTGACGTTTGACACCGGGAGGGGGAGGGGGAGGGGGGGGGGGGGTGTCTGTCGGACGCCATGGGGGCTGTGAGAGGTGTCGTTGGGGTTGAGCGTAGCAGAAAAGTGCTTCTGGAAGGAGAGGACTGACACAATCTTTTGAGAGTCCAACTCTGTTGTTGGAGTGGAAGCTCTCCCAACCAGATAACCTCCCGATGGGTTTTTCGAGGTGAAACCCGACGCCGAAGCCTCAGGGGCCGCTGAGGAATAGACACAAACTGTCTGTCTCTCTCTCGCACACACAAACACTCACACACTCACACACACACACACACACACACACACACACACACACACACACACACACACACACACACACACACACACACACACACACACACACACACACACACGTCGGTGTCAGAGAGGACCGTCTGGGAAGGAACATGGAAGCACTGAGAGAGTCTTTTCTGCATTTGACTTTTCAGATGTCGACGTATAAGAGAGCCACGCTGGATGAGGAGGACCTGGTGGACTCCACCAGCGACGACGTCTACCCATCATCGCCCATGCAGGTAAACATGCGGACACGCTGCTTTAAAGAATGGGTTACTGTCAGTACTGTATTATTATTATTATTATTATTATTATTACACGGAAAAACAACATATGTGCGGGCCTCTTCAGGTCCCACACCTAATGTGAAATAACACAGCTGCTAAAATTGTAGACTTTAGAAAAATATAAAAAAGTTTTAACCGGACGCACAGGATCACACGTCCCAGCTCGGCTCCCGAGGAAACAGTTCAGGTAAAACAACGTGAAAATCATTATTTAGTATCGGCTCAACATTGGTCCGAACATCCGATTCTACGTGAGTCTACGTCGACTCGTGCTTGTGACGGAAAACAATCAAGTCGCTTGTCTTTTCCTCGTTGAAATGAAGCCCGTTTCTTTTTGAAGCCTCGATGAAATGTTACGGAGGCCGACCTTCGAGACGAGATGCTTCAAGGGTGTTTCATATTGGCTTTAATACATGCGGCTGGGAGAGCAGTTGGTTGGAAAACAACGTTGAACCATTGATGACTTTGTTGCATTTGATTGTACGTATTCATCAGTATCTTGTTTATGAATCAGCCGAACGACGGGTCCAACTTTTGTGTCAGCAGATCTGTATCGGGTTTAGTCGCCACGATACACAATTTAAAGTCTTTGAACGGAGGTTGTAAGACCTCAATAATCGTTAGTCAAGATTTATTTATTCAGGAAATTCCCTTATATAATCCCCCTATCACACACACACACACCCACAAACGCACTAATTAAATCATTTTGTTATGCTCACGACGATATAGTTTGAAAACATTGTCTGGAGGATTAAAAAAAACATTTTTTTTAATGGAATATAATTTTTTGGGCCTGAATCTTTATGTTGAAACAGCGGACTGTACACATCAACACACACAATCCTGCTGTTGTGTTCTTCTGTGTTTCTTCCTCCGTGCAGACAATTAATTTAGCATGATCCTTTTCCTGCTGATTGATGAATAGTTTCACACCTTTTTCTGTTTGCGCATGTGTCATTTATAGTTTGCAGAAGGAAGCACTGCACAAAGACTTGTTTACTCTTTAATGCTTCGAGCGCTCTTTTACAGACCGTTGGAAGCCCTTTTTCTTCCACCTCTGCGGCGGAGATCCTTCAGTGCAGTCAGACATTGTTTGACCGAAAGTTTACCTGGAAAAGAGCTTAAACGGTGCTTAAATTTAAGCTTTTGACATAATCCGGCCGCCATCATTTTGCCGCGGTTTTCAGGGTAATGAAATGGTGTTTTTTTTTTCCGGTGAGCTCCAGATGGAACGTGCACCTGTTTGCCAGTGGGATCTTTCTCAGTCGCACTCGGAAAAACTCGGTTGAGGTTCGAGCCGACGCGACGCGCTGAGCTCCAGAGATTAAGAACCCGCTTTGGCATCTGATTCGGGCGAATAGCTCCTTATTTATACACTTCAAGGGTAATTGACTTCCACAGGATGCATGTGAGGTCCAAGAGCTGGCATTTATTTACAGAGTGGATACTCAAAGGCCGGCCAGATTGCTAAATGAGCCCTGTGCAAGATTTTGCAAGTGGCCCTCTGGAATCATTCCTGTAGGAAATCAACTCCCTTGGCAGCCTCAACTAAAGCAACAAGCAGGAGGAAACGTGCAGGAGCAGGGTGTGCTGGGTAAAGATCTACTGCGCCACTCAATTGTTCAGCCAGTGACCACAACGCATGGACTTTCCTGGAACTTAATCATTCTTTCATTGCAGCAGAACGCCCATTAGCTGGACGCCGTGCTACCTGGCTGACTCGCTCATTGTTTACAGGTGAAACACAGCGAGGCAGACGTGGCTCAACGGGGTTACTGTGTCTTCTCCCAATCTAGGGCAAAAGGGAACGCCTCCTTCTCCCTGATAAACTCGGAAGTGAGGGAACAATATGAGAACGGTTAACCTTTTCTGTGTGGAAGGGTTGAAAGCGTCGCGATAAGAGACGCCATTGTGCTTAGAAAACCAACCCTGTCATCAAATCACTGAGAAGCTGTTTTGACTGGAGGCTATATTTTCCACGCTGCGTCCGTTCAGCGCTATTAAGAGTCATGTTTATGTCTTCTTTTTTTTTTGTTGCATTAAATTAAGTGTGTTCATGTTTTGTGTGTGTGTGTGTGTGTGTGTGTGTGTGTGTGCAGGTGACCCTTCTGCACGGCCGCGGTCCCACATGTTGGCCCGACCGGACTCAGAGAGAGAGGCGGCTGCTGTTTTCAGTGTGCGTCGTGTCCATCGGCCTGTTCATGACTCTCATCGCGACCGGGGTCCTCTACAAACGGAGTGAGTTTGAAGGGAAACTGTTTTATTTTTCATAGTTTAGTCGAATCAAAAAAGAAAACCAAGCAACATTTCCAAAAAAAAAAGAAGAAGAATTTGAAATAAACAGACACCAAAAAAAATAGGAGTAACGCTTAAAGGAATAGTTTGACATTCATGGAAATGCGTCCATTTGCTTATTTTGCCGTCAGCTGGTTGAAAACGTTGATACCACTCTCGTGTCTGTGTATTAAATATGAAGCTGGTTAGTTTAGCTTTGAATGATGAATACTTGTCGGAAACAAACAAAAAGGAACACGGTCCGCCTACCGGCTCCCATGAAGTACACGAAGGAACACATCACATTGCATTCGTTTCTAAGCGAAGACAAAGGCCAGAATTATGACTTGTGTTACCTTTCTGAAAAAGAGGCGGGCTAGCTGTTCCCTCGGTTAAGTTTTTATGCTAAGCTAAGCTAACTGGCTGTAGCGACACATTTGCCGTGCACATGAGAGCGGTATCCATCCACTCATTTACCAAAATGTAAAACTGTTCCTGAAATGGCAGCTACCTTGTTTATGGCAATAAATAAAAGAGGTTGTCTCTCTATTTAAATTTAAAAAACAAAACAAGTCGGTTCACATTCATTCACAAGGGGCTCAGGTTTTTTTTTTTCTCATGCATCTACCCATCTTAAAACCTACAAGAGCGGTGCTACTTAATATCGCACATGTGGTTCATTATTTATTTATTTTAAACCAAAGCCACACCTTCAGCTAAGCTGCAATAAAAACAACTCTAAATCTCTCCCTTGAGCTTGTTCATTATGGAAAAAGGGGCTTGTGGATTTACCGTCGCATCCAGGCGGCGTCTCATCCGTGCTGGTTTCCTCACATTTGCCATGGGAAAACCCGAAGACCGCTTCCTCCCATTCAGAGCCGCATGTCAGATCACACTTTGAAAATAATAAAAAGGAACAGGGATGAATTCTCCTCGGGGTGCTAACCTCATCACCGCCTGCTCGTAACTTTGTCTCCGTCTCCGGGGGGGGGGGGGGGGGGGGACGTCGTCTGTACAGTAAGTCAAGGACTTAAGGGGGTGAGTTGTTCCCCTGGAGTTGCACTTGTACTTCTTTAAACACGCTTCTTAGTTCTTTAAGTAATCCACACAATACGGGACAGTTAATTCACCCAGGACCCTGAACCTTCATCTATCTAGTCTGCTTATTAGTCGGACAATTACATAATCGGTCGGCAGGAGATCGAAATCGAGAAAGACGAGATCGTCAAGCTTTGCATTTCAGCTAATTATTTATGAAGGATCTTTTTACAGGGACAGATATTCCCTTCGGGCTGTTTATCTTCGCTGTTACTTCTTATAAAAATAATAGTTTGCACATGGTCTGAATCTCGCATGCATACATGTATGTGGATGTCCTACCATGACGTATTTTCAGATGACCACAGAGTTCCTGAAAAACCAAAGGGTTTTAAAAGTGAACTGTCTACGAGTGATGAGAAGAAAGTGAACTCTGGAAACTCTTTTTAGCAAGAGGAATTTGAAGAATGCATGTTTATGTGTACATAGAGACACAGGGTGTGTATAAATGTGTGTGTGTTTGTGTTTGTGTATATATATATATATATATATATATATATATATATATATATATATATCTTTTTTTTTTAAACGCGGTAAATGCCTACTTTTAGATTTTGTATTAAAATGTTAATACAGCACAGGCAGCTCACCCGGGCCTGTGCCTATCCGAGCCGTGCATTACTGTGGCCAGTGCGGTCATGGGAGCCATGGACCGAACCATCGACCCCTGCCATGACTTCTACAACTTTGCCTGCGGGGGCTGGGTGAAGAACAACCCCCTCCCCGAGGGCAAGTCCCGCTGGGGACCTTTCAGCAACCTGTGGGAGCGCAACATGCTTGTGATGAAGCATTTATTAGGTAGGAGTCCTCGTTTGAGTCCTCAGCTGCCTCCACCCGAGGCGTTAATGTTTCTTTCTCCGTGTCTCTGGCCTCAATCACGTGATCAATCTTTTTTTTTTGTGTGTGTGTGTACAGAAAACACGACGATGAAAGGTCTGAGTAAGGCCGAGGAAAAGGCCCAGCGATACTATCAGGCCTGCATGAACGAGGTCAAGATTGAAGAGTTGGGAGCTCAGCCACTCCAAGAGCTCATCAGTCAGGTATGCTGACTTCCCAAAAGCGGTCTCGCATTCATCATCCCTCAATTGTCTTCTTTTTAAAAGAAACCGTTCCATTCTCTTGAGTCAGCGACCTAAAGTCCGCCCCGTTTTCAGATCGGAGGATGGGCCCTGACGGGACCCTGGCACAAGAACAACTTCCAGGCCGTGTTGCGTATGGTGTCGGCCAACTACCGCACCTCGCCTTTCTTCACCGTGTTCGTCAGCACCGACTCCAAAAACTCCAACAGTAACATCATCCAGGTGAGCAGATTGGACCTTTTTTTTTTATAGACGCCTGCATGTATTTATCTCAAATCATAAACACGCCCGAAAGTGCTTCTTTGCCCTTTTTATAAAAAAAATAATTCCCTCCAACACACATTGTCCCGGCTTCCCTCGGGCGACAATGCACTCATTATATCGGTGGTCTTGGGTTCACACCGACAGCAAATGGCGCAGATATGATCTTTTTCCAGCTTCTGCTTTGAGCCTGCAGCGCAGGAATGAAAACAAACGGTTGTTTGTGAGGGTGGAATAGGAACCTGAAGCCTTTCTTATGTTTCCGTTTGACTCTAGGTGGATCAGTCCAGCTTGGGGCTACCGTCACGGGATTACTACCTCAACAAAACGGCCAATGAAAAGGTACTGCATGGGCGAGAACTGTTCACTGGTCCAACACGTCCAACACGAATGAAAAGCTCGTTGGAGAAAAGAGAAAAGAGAAATATTTCATCTCCGGGGGAAAACGATCTCTGCATAGTTGCTTGTTGTTGGTTTAGAATTACTTTCCTAATTAAAATGTTCACACGCATGTGCACACCTTGTCCCCCTAACTCACCCTCGCCCGGCTGCCCACTGGGACTCTGCAGTATCTGACGGCATACCTCAACTTCCTGGTGGAGTTTGGGGTTCTCCTGGGCGGCTCCGAGGAGACGTCTCGGACGCTGATGGAGGAGATCGTGGACTTTGAAACCACCCTGGCCAACATCACAGTCCCTCAGGAGGAGAGGCGAGACGAGGAGCTCATCTACCATAAGATGGAGGCCAAGGATCTGATGGTAAGAGCCCGCCGCTTCTCACCCACCAAACAAAACATACAACACATGGGATGCTACTTCTAGTCATGACGGCTTCCCGTCATGTACCAAAGAAAGGGAAAAGCTATGTTGTGTGAAAATGTAAATATAAAAGTGTGTGTGTGTGTGTGTGTGTTTTGCAGACTCTGGTTCCTGCAGTGGACTGGATGCCGTATCTCACCGAAGTGTTTGCTCCCGTGCCGCTCAACGAGTCGGAGCCGGTGGTTGTTTATGCCAAGGAATACCTCCAGCAAGTTTCTGAACTCATAACTAAAACGAACCAAAGGTCGGATACTTTTTAATATGTGGCTAATCTGTGTACACTTTCTGCCATTTTGAAGTTAAATAGACTCGCGACCTGCAGCTCGTCGTCTCCTTTCTGAAGCGTCTCTGGTCAGTTTGTAGCTTCATGCCTGCGGCCTCCGTTGAAAAAGACTTTACAAGCCTGTTGCTGTGTGTCACTCGTAGTGTGAACGGAGCGTAATACAGTACAGGTTGTGTCGTCGATTTAGTATGAAGTATTAAAGAGGGCTTTTTCACCCCTCAGCCTCCTCAACAACTACATGATAATGAAGGTGGTGAGGAAGATGGGGTCCATTTTGGACCAACGGTTTCAGGACGCGGAGCAACGCTTCCTCGAGGTCATGTACGGAACAAAGAAGGTGAGCGATGACATTTTATTTACAGTCGACGTAATCCAGCACGACACGGATAGATTCGAACACGGAGGTGGGATTAAGCAGGAAATTGCTGTGTGCATTCTCATCCAGATGATGTGTTTTGTGAACTGAACACGAGTATCCATGTTGCTGTTTTTTTTTTTTTTAATCATTGGCTTTTTTTTTGGGGGCTTTTTAGTCATCCAGTGTAAACAGTCAGAGGAAATGGCCCAAAGCTTCTTTTTTTTCCCTTGACCTCGTATTCTTGTGTGTGAGACATTTCTTTTCAAACGCATGCAAATAAAGACCCATTTTCCCATTATTATTATGACAAGACTGTGAAAGAACTGTACATTAGTCAGCAACCGGCTTCCCTTTATCTTGAAACCGGGGTTTCCTTTTTCAGGGTAAGAGGTTTCGAAAGGGAAATATCTGCTCGCCGCAGTGTGCGGTAGACCTTGATGCCCCGACGCGACGGCTACATGAGGAAATACCCACTTCAGCACGTGTCCTCAAGTGTGCATTTAACTGTCGAGGCAGCGAGTTGAACAATCTGAGTGGCTGTCTGGCGGCTCCGGTGTCTCCGGCCTTTATCTGACCAAGATCCTGCCCCACCCCCCCCCTCCCGGCCTTGTTTTCGACCGGGGTCGAGCTGCAATAACAAACCCCATTATCTGTGCGTGTCTCTTTTGTGCGTCTGTTTTTACGTGAGAGCGCATTTTTTACGACTTGCTGTTACGCCTCATTTCCTCACCGCAACCTCGTTTCCTCTCCGTCTATGAAAACATGCATCTCCATGTGTCCTTGTCCTTCCCTTTTCACCTGATAATAACTATTGTCATATAGGGGCTGTTTTTATAATTAGCTGTTTGAGAGTTGAGATGTAAAATCATTGTTGAAAATAGATGTTATATAAGGGCTGGACCATATGGCCTAAATCTTCTCTCACGACATGGGTTGTTGTTATGTTTATTTCTCAATAAGTGGTCTGTATGAAATAACCACATGGTAAAGTATGGTGAATATTGGCAAATGAAAACATTGAAAATCTTATTTTTTCATTTTATTAAGAACTAATAAAGAGGAAAAACAAAATCCAGCGGTTCGAAGTGAAATTATAGAGGCAAAAACAGAATCCAGCAGTTAAAAACAAAAATCTGATTAAAACCATATTTTTATTTTGTTTAACTATGCTGCGTTATTCCAATAAGAAGAATGATTGGGTGTATGCAGTAATAAATTTGAATGAATCAGATTTTGTAAGAAATCTCAGCGCGTACGTGCTCGTCGTTATCGACTTGGATGACGTAATTGCTCAATATTTGATTTCACAATGATTCGATTCCACGAGAAAGACGATAAGGACGCCCTCTTTATCTTTCTTTTTTTTTTAATGTCTGCACACATTTTCCAGCATGGTTCTAGAAATTGTGGCCACAAAAAATGCAAAAGAAAATTAGCTGTCAGTGGTGGACACTTTTCTGTTTTAAAATTATTATTTTTTTAAAAAGCAAAATGTTTTACCACACATGTAACGGATCTAATGCTACTCTCGTCTCATTGGCTCTAAGGGAATCTGCCCGTTACATGTTAGGATGCTGACATCTCTTCTCTCTGTTATCAAGGCTCTGGTGTTTTGTTGACCGGCTTGCATTGCTTCAGCTGTCAGTGTAGACGGCATGTGGGGGTGTACTGCTTGTTGACATGTTGTCTTAACAAAAGAAAAAACACCCCCACGGTCCTTTTTTTACGAGGGAACACTGTGTCTCTCGGCCCACAGAGATAACGGCTCAGCTTTGTCTCGAGAACACTGAGCTCAGAGGTCACAGCTACTTGGATTTTATTTGCGAGAAGAATCTTCAACAAAATAGCTCCTCTGTGTTTTTTGTTTTTTTGTGGCGGTTAAAGCCAGATCCCAAAAGCCTTAAAGCTTTGCTGATAAAGTTTTGTATTTATGTCATTAAAATGTATTTCTATCCCAGCATGCACTGGGCAAGAAGCCCAGGGTTTTCACAGATCACAGGTTTTTCTTTAGTCTTCTTTCTACTAAGACCACAGTTTACTGTCTCAAGCCCCTTTTCCCTGTGGACAAAAAAACCCAAAACACTAACATCTGGCTTTTGGTGTTGAGTGGGAAAGTTTACAATCGGGATTCATTCCCAGGACAAATGACGGCAGTGGCTACGGGTATTTACAGGGATTTGTACAATTCTTATAATTTATTAACGTACAAAACATTTAATATGCTCTCCTCAAAGCCACCAGACTCCAGTGAGATGAAACTACCCCTCTTTCCACTGGTCCAACAATCGGCAATTCTGGTTTGAGAGTTTCAAAAGAGAGGGACTGAAATAAGTGGCTAACGGTTGTCCCACGTTCATTCTGGGGAAATGTGGAAAGTCGCTAACCGAAGCGTCGCATTCCAAGTAGACTGATGTTCTCCGACGTCTTCCTCTTAACGTGTGTCTTGATGTGTTGACTTCGCAGAGCTGCTCTCCGCGCTGGAAGCTGTGCGTCAGCGACACGGACAGCGCCCTGGGCTTCGCTCTGGGAGCCATGTTTGTCAAAGACACCTTTGCCGAGGACAGCAAGACTATTGTACGCATTTCAGTCACACGCGCGCACGCACACACACACACACACAATACATCTGCTCCTGCTGTGCCAGTGGATGGGTGCCTCTGACTGTCTTTTGTGTCTTCCGTGCCTCCAGGCTGAAGATATGGTTGGGGACATTAAATGGGCGTTTGAGGACAGCCTGAAGGATGTGAGCTGGATGGACACGGAGACAAAAAAAGCAGCAAAAGAAAAGGTTGGGTGTTTCTTTTCCCCAGGAAGTTTCCCTGCTTTAGGGAGACATTAACATCTGAATGAGTTGTGTGTGTGTGTGTTGGAAGTGGCTGAGAAATACAGCGCTGCCACCTGGTGTGAAAAATGTGTCGTTAACAGTTTTTATTTTATTTTTTTGTCACAGGCAGATGCAATATACAACATGGTCGGGTATCCAGAGTTCATCATGAACGGAACACGGCTGGACAAAGTGTTCAATGATGTAGGTAAATGTGGAAGTGAATTATACGTCCTAACCGTCCCGTCACTTTTTCACCAAAAATACAGAACTTTTTTTTTTTCTTTCTTCCATCGCTTCTCGATTCCTCTCTTTTTCTTAGTTTGAGGTGGTGTCGGAGCTTTACTTCCAGAATGTCATGCAGTACTACAACTTTTCGGCCAGGGTGACCGCGGACCAGCTGAGGAAAACTCCCAACAGAAACCAGTGAGTTGACACCCCCCCCCCCCAAAGAGGAGGCCGCACGCTCCGACGTGAACGCGTTCCCATTGCGCTGACTCGGCAGAATGCTGCTGCCTTCCACAAATGTTCCCGGGCAACAAACTTCTCTCTGCTGAAGCGATCCTTGTCTCTAATTAGGCCGAGGGGGCCAGGCGAGGGTTCCCATGCCTTTTATTCCCCCCCCCCAAATCTGATCTGCAGTCAGCCCGGCAACAGCAGAGCGAGACGGATCGATTGTCTGAACTTGTTGACGTCAACCTCGCCGTTTGTTTTTTGTTTTTTTTCAGGTGGAGCATGACCCCTCCGACCGTGAACGCATATTACAACCCAACCAAGAACGAGATGGTGCTGCCGGCGGGAATTCTTCAGGCTCCGTTTTACAGTCGTTCCTGGCCTAAGTAGGTCTCACGTACGGTCTACTGAATCACGTTGGATGGGCTTCATTAGAATAGAAAACAAGTGGAACGTTGTCTTAAGTTCCCAAATCCCCCCCCCCCAAAAAGCTGCATAGAATAAAGATTGTATTAAAACACCATTAAAGTATAAAATAGTATCTGTTGTAAAAAAACAAAAACAAGAGAGTCCAGTGGTGTGCTGAAGATGTAACTTGATAATCGATACGAAAAGCTAATTTTATTTCAATTTTCAGTGACTCTGAGATTCATAATTCAGAGACAAAACCGGGAAAGAAATGGACACCATTACGTTCAGTAAAACCACAAACGGCTGCTTTAACCTTCTTGTGGGACGTTGTGATCAGAGGTGACTCAAAATGTATTATCTTTTTATGTTTTTCAGAGCTCTTAACTTCGGTGGAATTGGAGTCGTCATGGGACATGAACTGACTCATGCGTTTGACGACCAAGGTTGGTTAAAAAAAAGGATTTCCCATTTAAATTTCCAGAGGACGTTAAATAGCCTCATCCTTCCGATGCAAAAATGATTGATGTGTAATATTTTGCACTTCCAATCAAAGGCAGGGAATACGACAAGGACGGAAACCTGCGTCCCTGGTGGAAGAACTCTTCAGTGGAGGCCTTCAAGAAGCAGACGCAGTGCATGGTGGAGCAGTACGGGAACTACAGCATCAACCAGGAGCCCCTGAATGGGAGGCACACCCTGGGGGAGAACATCGCCGACAACGGTGGACTCAAGGCCGCCTACAAGGTGGGGACGAGTGTGTTCGTTACGTGGTTGAACCACAGGGGGAGGGGGGGTCGAAATCAGTCACGGGTGTAGAAAAAAAAAAACCCCGCTGTTATGTTTCCTACGTTGTCAGATTCTGCAGTCTGCAAGGTCGGGAAACGATCGCGTAGCTTTGGCTTTAATCCAGCGGATTAGTTTGCTCCTTCGAGGCCGTTGAAGGTCACATCCATTCCTCTGTGTTGGGGGGAAAAAAGCAGTTTGTCTGGTTCGCAGCGGAGGCCGGAAATGCAACAGGTGGTTACGAGTGGCCTCGGGGGGTACTTCTTCACATGCACGCATTCTTTCCATGTAATGCGAAAGGTCATAAGCCGAAGAGGGGAAAACAACACAGTGGAGGACCTAAAGTGGATCTTCTCTTTCCCCTCGGTCAACATCAGTGAACACTGAACAGTGGTTGTGTGTGTGTGTGTGTGTGTGTGTGTGTGTAACATGATCATTTGTTGCGTTGAAGGCTTACGTGAACTGGATCAAAAAGAACGGCGAGGAGGCCACGCTACCTGCCCTGGGAATGACGAACCATCAGCTGTTTTTTGTAGGATTTGCCCAGGTTTGTTTCGCTCATACTCTCTCAATTACTTGATCAAACTGTCGACATGCTAATACTTAAAGCTCCCCTACAGACATGTTTTTGCTGGTTTTATAGACTTACAGCTCTCAACAGTCTGTGAATATGCAATTGTTAATTTCCAAAGTTTGAACTGCTGGCCACAAGACGTCTTCTCCTGCTTCACTGAAAAGTAAATTGTTAGTGTTTTGCACCCTGGGCACTTAAAAGTTTCCATCTCCCACTCGTATAAGTTGCACACCGGACTGTGATTGGCTCCTAACTAGTTGAAAATCCTGCTCATGCGGTCGCGTGTTCAGATTCGAGGTGCGCACAGAGAAACTTTCGTCCTTCAGCAAATGAACGTGAAGAAAGAAGTCTTCTGGAGTCGAGCTGCACAGTGAGGCTGAAACGGAACAAGTAGAAAAACACCTTTTTTTGCAGAATAATAAGTCCTTATTGGAAGAAAATTAAAATGCATGACTTCGAAAACACTTAAACGAGCTGCGATGACTAGAAATTAATCCTGATGAATATGAAATAATCCTAATGAATGTGTGTCTCTTTGCCCTTTGCGATGCCTGCAGGTTTGGTGCTCCGTCAGGACCCCCGAGAGCTCACACGAGGGCGTCATCACGGATCCTCACAGTCCGTCAAGATTTCGAGTCATTGGCACCATCTCCAATTCACAAGAGTTCTCAGAGCACTTTGGCTGCAGAGCGGACGCTCCCATGAACCCCAAACACAAGTGTGAGCTTTGGTGATGCCTCACTGGGGGTGTTTTTTTGTGGGGGGGGAGAACACATCGACAAAGTCTGTCCAGATGGGACAACGCAAGAACCACTGAAACTCCTACTGCCTCGCCACTGCTTCCAGGACAACATGGGCCTTCTCTGTGTGGAGGATTGCAATCTTTGGTGCGTCTCCTCGAGGGATTGTTGGTTTTGGCAAACTGCTTGCCTCCAAACTTCTGAAGTTCAACGTTGCTATGAATGCGCACTGGAAACCCAGCAAGTGGTTACGGAAAATGGGAGAACCACTCTCCAATTCTGTGAACTGCTTCTGTTTGTCATAAAGAGACACATCATTGTATTTGTCCTGTAACTCTTCACTGTGCTTGGATAAGCTTCCATTTTATTTTTTTATTGCATTTTATTTATGGTCACTTTTTTTTTCTTTTCGCGATTATGGACACTTCTTTTAATCTGTTGATTTGAGAATGGAATGAATGTGTTTCAGGACTCGTGCAGCCGTTTGTACTTAAAGCATTGCAATATTTCGGAAACACTTTGCGTACCATTTGGGCACGTTTTTATAGAGATATTGACGTGATATTTGTGTCCCGTTGCTGGCGTTTTATTTCCGTCGTGAGGAAATTTAATACAAATCAGTTGGCAGAAAGGAGACTTTTTATTTTTATTTTTTTACAGCAATAAATTCAAGTTCTAACTATTTTTCATTCAGAACTTGGTCATGTAGGCCAACCCACAATGTGCCATAACTGTTTTTATGAGTAGGAGTTTGTCACTAATTATTTTGTATAGTAAAACCAGTCTTAAAACATTTGCATTCAATTTGTTTATTTGCTTGACCCCACATGTATAACAAACACACACACAGTGTTGTTGTACAGAGATGTGTGTGTTACTGTAATTAACCAATTACATTAAATTTAATGTGACGTTCCTTTGGAGACTTGCAGCTGCGAAGCAGGCAGAAGAACGACAGGTGGCGCTAATAACACACATCTATGATATAGTCCTGCTGCTTGTGAGTATTACGACCATAGATTATACTGAAAAAAATATGGTGTGAAGGATTTTTGGCCGTGTAAAGACTCAAATTACTATAAACATGTATGCAACATTGATGTGATTAAAATATATTTTGTTTGAATGTTACTCCTCAAATGTGTTTAAGAATTGCCAATGCCACTTTATTTTAATCTCTTTAACTAAATTAAGGACTTGGTTATCACGAAATACAAAAAAAAGGGGGGGGGAACAAAATGAATAATATAAAAAACATTTAAAAAAAAGAAACATATTTCGGAAACATTATGGGGCACGTGAACCACGCAGGGTTTGTGGATCTGATTGTCGGCACGGATCGTCGGTTCGTTGATTAGCCGAGCGTATCCGTATGTTGCCGAGAACTGCCGAATCATCTGTCCTGCCCGGACTGCTGGAAGCGGCCGCAACGCCATGTTGGCGAAGTCTCTCATCTCTGTGAGAAAAAAAATGATAGAAACCAAACGCGCCGAGAAGAAAAGGTAGATTACCGAGGCGGGTGGATTGAAGATCGCGGCGACTATTTATTTTTTGAAAGAAACGGGAAAAACCGAGCCGGATCCGCGGAGGTTCCGGACGGACGAGGGAGGCTAAACCTCCCACCGTCCCCCATGAATAGCACCGCTGATCCGAGCAGCGACTTTCCATGAAAAAAAAAAAAAAAGACGTTTTGTGTTGCTATTCCAGCGTCGTTATCCCGGTTCGTTAAAGGGATTTGGGGCCTGCTTCAAGAATCTGCTACGCTCGCCTCATGCATGCGAGCTAGGCGTTCGTTTGCATCAGTATTTATTACGGTATTTTTTTTTTTTATTTGTAGATTTTTTTTGTGGGTTTTTTGCAATGAGTTTGCCACCGAAAGTGGTCCCCAAACCCGCCGCTGTCGCAGTTAGCGGACCTGGAAGTGGCCCCTCTCCGTCGAGCCAACTGCGGGCTACCCTGACCTCCGTGTCTCTGCCGCCGGGAGCCCCGACCGCTCCTCAGCCCGGCGCTCTGCCGCCGCCTCAGTATCCTTTTTCACTTGGGTAAACATGGAGAATTGTTTGTGATTTTTTTTTTGTTGTTGCTTTGTTTGTTATGCATTTCACCCCCCCCCCATGTAAGACAGCAGCACACACTGTTGTTTTAATAGCGATAGATAGAAGAGGTTTGATGTAGGGGGGTGAGGGGGGGGGGATGGTTTCGTTTGGAGGGAGCCGGGAGGGGAGGGGACAATCAGCTAGCTAAGCATGCTAACGTTAGCTCATCAAGCCGGTTGTCCAAGCTAACATAAATGTCAGTTGGTTATTTCTACTTCTCTACGTATCATTCCTGTTGCATTTGTGATTTCATTATAACTGTCGTTTGGAAAATAGTGCAACACAGACGAGGTGCCGTTATATATTTTTTCCATGTCGAGGACGGTGGTGGTGGGGGGGAGGAGGAGGAGGAGGTCTATCGGGGGCTTTTTCGACACCGGTTACCGGCTTTGTTCAGTTGCACCGTTGTTGGCTAGCGTGGGTTGCCGTGGCAGCGAGCTAAATTAACGGTCGCCTCTAAAGGCCAGCGACGTGCGCACGAGCCGGTGCAGTGCGACGTCGCGGAGCGGGATACGGCTTCCTCCATTTCAGGGGTGCCGACCCGCGGTTTGTGGAGTGGAGTGGAGGGGGGGGGGAGGCGTGTGTTAGCTGGTGCGAGGCCCGTTTTTTTAGTTTTTTTTTTAGGGGAATTGCGCCTCCCTTCTCCATTTCACATGACTTCAGCTTTCGACAAGAGCTGCCGCTTATGCACCTTGACAGGCCTGCAGGTGCCAGGGCCGGTGTGTGAGCTGGCAGGAGGGTAACAGGAGGTGTAAATTAACTCGCCAGTTCTTGACTCCTAATGACGTTTTTTTTGGGGGGGGTTTGATATAAATCCGCTGGTAAACCTGTGCTCTCCCAGACACAACAAAATAGGTCATTTAGTCGGAGTTGTGTGTTTGCACACCTAAACCTTTTTTTGAGTTTACACAGTGCTCCATCAGTGCTCCTTTTTGGTGGCATGAAGTCACCGTGGTTATGTCACCGTCTGTTTTATTCACATCATGGTGGCTGGGAGAGAGAGAGAGGGAGAGAGAGGGAGGGAGAGAGAGGGAGAGAGAGAGAGAGATCTTTTGTGAGACCTCCTGTTGTGGTTTAGCTTTTGGGGGTGTTGTGTCTCAACCTGACACCCACAGCAGCCCCTGTGTTCCTTGACATCTGTTCAGGACAGTAGACCTGGTTTGTGGCAGGTGTCCATAGGAAACCTTCATGACCCCGTTTTTGCTTACAGTGTGTTGTGATGTGAGTTGGTTTCGTGAGTTCGATGAGCAATGCAGACACGGAAGATAATGGTCCCTTTTTTTTATTTGTTGTGCCATGTCCTCGATTGACTCTGCAGGCTTTTTTTTAATAATGTACTAAACCACCAGTTAAATTCACAAGTGCACACTCTGCATTTACTGAATTGATGACCTCTTTAAGGGATAGGAATGCATAATAACAATAATGGTAAATATGTCTCATTTAAAGTTCAGAGACATTACACCTCTTGGGCTTAATAGTTTCATTTGCCTTTTTTGTTTTGCTCACTCTTGCTTAGCTTGCACATTGACTACAGTTATTCTGATTTTGTTCAACAATATGGAGTTGTGGCTATTGATCCACTAATGTAAGGGTAACTGTGTCCCTGTATTAATGTACAGGGGCAAATATGTGACAGACAGCCGTATAGCACAATCAGCTGGTTACTTCAATTCTTGTTAGTATAGTTTAAAAAAAAAACAAATGGCATGAAGAGATTAGTGTGTCCAGCTTTTTTAACAGCAGTTGCACAGAATAC
Source organism: Cyclopterus lumpus (assembly GCF_009769545.1). NCBI lineage: Eukaryota > Metazoa > Chordata > Actinopteri > Perciformes > Cyclopteridae > Cyclopterus > Cyclopterus lumpus. Next base: position 22,490,162 of record NC_046970.1, on the reverse strand, counting down.
ATTCAGGGCTGGGGATAATATCATAAACGCAATTAAATTCAAACCAACATAACCACTACGCCTTCAGGTGTATTATGATATTACATCCGCACCTGTATCCATGTGGGAGTTGGAGGCAAATACTTGACAATACAATACAATGATGCCATGCGAGTTTATCAGGTTCATTTAGCTGCTGGACCTTTAATTCAAACCAATGAGTCAGCTGTGCAATAAATCATTCGTTTATGAAGGTAATCATATTAGATTTCTTTGTTTGGGAGAAATATTGTTTCAACTGTCTGGGCATTTTGTAAGTTCTAATACTTTTGAACTACATACAAATACACTATTGAATGTTTATACTGTACTATTTTTTTTTTAGCGCTACAAAACCATCTGTAAAGTAGGTCATGGTAAAAAGAAAATATGAATTGTTCTGAATTGTTGTCCACTTTCCAAGGTCCCCCCCCCCCGCCCCCCATTTTAGACGGCATTGCATTTGATTTTAATGTCTGTCTGAAAAACGGACCCTCTTGAGTGTCGCCACTCGTCCGACCTCTCACTCTCTCCTCACTCTCCCTCGACCTGTGAGGTCAGGAGTGATGGAGCATGTTGTATGGGGATTCCCACTCGGGGAGAATGTTGGCATGCGTGTTCGTGGAGTCCTGAGATGCACAGAGGTCCAGAGAAGCAGGGCGGCGAGGCCCATATGTGTGCAGGGCCTGCGGGGGGGGGGTGGGGGGGGGGGGGGGGGGGGGGGGGGGGGGGTTGTTTCTGTTCCTGGTTGCCAGAGAAACACCCGGCGCATGCGTCTGCTGCTGCACTTGTCAGACAATGGCAGTGCTGCTTAGCATTCAGAGCGAGAGGCCAAGGTGGCGCTTCCCACCATCTGCCAACAAAGGCCAGGTCACCCAGGCTGCCTCAGCCCTCCCCCAATTTCCCCCCCCCCCCCCCCCCCCCCCCCCCCCCCCCCCCCCCCCCCCCCCCCCCCCCCCCCCCCCCCCCCCCCCCCCCCCCCCCCACCCCCCCCCCCCCTCAGCTCACCTCGCCCCACTGCTGGCCCAGCTGAGTAAAACCCGAGGGCTTCTCTCCACGGGCACCCCCCTCCAACCCCTCAGATTTCACGGTACAGCGCTTTCTTCTCTCTTTGAAGAGGCTCGCTCCTTTTTTCTCTCTCTCTCTCTTTTAACATTTTTTTTTAAATAAAATGTCTTTGTCGTCAACGTTAGTATTTCTGTTTGGACAAAAGCATGTACCAATGTGAACTGTGAGCCCGGCGTGCAGTCACAGCCAGGGTTAGTCGTGAGACACCTCCACCTTTTCAATGTTCTTCGCACAGCACCGTAGTCCCATGTTTTAGGACAGGTGTGTGCGCCGCCGGCATGACAAGATATTCTCACGAGCATACTCGCTGTGGGATGTTATAAATAAACTGCTGAGTTGTTATGAGCCAGCATGCAGGATTGTTCTTTCCAGTGAGGGAGTGGCCTGTTGTCAAAACACTTCCAGAGTCCTTATCCAAAGGGACATTTACACAATATTGCCGATGCAACCGGCAGCTTTCTGAATATACTCGCATGGCTTTCAACTGCTCATGCAATGCTCCGTATTTATAGTGAGCTCTTGTGTATGGAGATCCATCCCAGCCAGACCGCGACGCTGTCAGGTCGAGTTGAGAACATCCACGTCCAAATTTTTCCAATACGGTGCTAATATTCGTGTCGGGAGCGATAATTTACGCTCTGCCTCGCTGCCCCGTACGTTCCCTGTTTTCTTTGTCGGTGTTAGTTTTAGATTTTGTTTGTTAAAGTCATTTTATGCAAAACGGAATCAGAAAAAGAAGGAACAAAAATGTCATAACACTCATCTTTTTGGCGAGCAATTTGTTCCTGTTTGTTAGCGCTGTATCTCCCGGCAGGTGTTTTTTATTTTTCATTGTTGGGGATAAGTCCAGATGCTGCTGGTGTTTTTAAAAACATAAAGCGGTAAGCAGGTGATATGTATTCCTGGCTGCTGCCTCCTCCGACTGCTCAGCGATTCTGTCTCTCCCGGTCGGTTCGGCTCGTGTCACGATTCTTCAACAACAACAACAACAACAACACAAGTCGTCGCACATTTTGTCAAACTACTTAATATTTTCTCATGTAGTTTCACAGGATATTGATGCCACTGGTTCGGTCTTTAGACCATCATTTTGGAGGAAACGCACCAGCAAGACAATATTAGAAAATAAATAAATCGGAGGATCCCTCTCTGTGTCCATGTGTCGCTGTCTCAGGCTTTAAATATATATTTGGCTTTATCACAAGTCATTTGCAACGTTACCGAGGGTTTACGCGTTCAGTAGTGAAAGAACATTCAATACAACTTTATTCATCCCTGAAATTTGATATTTTTTGGTAATTGTTTTCTGCGTCTTCTATCTATCTGGAACCATTGCTGCTTAAGATATGGGCTGTTGGAGTCGAATCCCCGAACCCAGCACCGCACGTTCATACCGTAGTGAAAGAGCATTCTCAGCAACAGCAGGCAGTCAGTTAGAGGTGTGTTTGTGTGTGTGTGTGTTTGTGTGTGTGTGTGTGTGTGTGTGTGTGGAGGCCAGCAGGGAGAAGGAGGGTTTGTGTCTGCACCATCTGGGCCGTCTCCCCTCACTTCCTGTGCCTTTCCACTCCACTGAAGTTTCCAGGTAACCGGTGTCATTCAAAGGAAGCATGGTATTTAAAGAAAAAAAAGTCTGCCATATTTATGTGACACCGGGTGTCCATGTGTGTTTATTATGAGCCAGCGCAAACATGACTGACTGTTTTGATTTAAGGTGGTATTTGTATACAGAGCTCGCCACTCTGACCAGAGAGGTTTTTTTTTCTTGAATGTTTCATGTGATGCGTTCAGGGGCTGAGGTTGTTAAATACGCTGCTGTGATTCATTGACCTAATCAGTTATGGCAGATTACAGTTTATTGAGCTGTATCATCCCCCGGATCACACCCCTGCTATTTGTGAGGCTGCGTTTCCTCCTTTCTCTCCCCGTCACACAGAATCAGCACATTCGTGCCTGCACAGTAAGCTAATGACGGCAGACTGGTTTTAGACCCACGATTTTTACCATGTCAACAATAAACTACATGGCAGCCTTTCCTTTTTGTTTAGGAGGTAAGAACCCTTTTTTAAGAAACGTGAGGCTGTTTGTGAACGTGTCCGTTGTCTTCAAATGAACTCTGAATGTGAATAGCTGGTGTCCTTTTACGGGTGAAGTTCACCGATGCACCCCTCAAACCCGCCCTCATCTTATCCCCGCCCTCATCTTATCCCCGCCCTCATCTTATCCCCGCATTTGGCCTCGGTGCCAGTGAGGGTCGGATGTCGGTCTCACCATTGGTGTCATTTTGTCCAATTGGATATCGCAGGTAATTACTCAGCCCAGCTGGCGCTCTCATTCCCTGAAGCGGTGTCCCAGTTGTACGTCTTTAAGTCGACATTGTGCTCGCACCTCTCCCCTCAAGCAGAACATTTATGTAAATCAAAAATAATGACAGATTTCTAATTAGTGCGGTCAGCCACTTTCATGGTTGTGCCCGATACGTGTAGAAGAGTGCTGCCTGCTGCCTCCACCCACATTGGAGTATTTTCCCTTGTTTTCACCGCTGCCCTCCCTCTGTTTACAGTTCCCGAGACAGTCGCCCCCCCCCCCCCCCCCCCTGAGGGTCAGGAGGTGATCACAAGTGGTTATTACGATTCATTTTCTCACCTACTACTTTGTGCTTTGGGGCACTGGGTGTACCACATAATGGCCTTTCAGATCAGAAAGGTAATCTGTGAATCACTGTAAACTTCCAGTGTTTTTATTATTATCTATTATTATCGAACCAAAAGATAAAGATTGTAAATATAGTCGTGAAGAGAGTGAACCTCTAATTACTCCTAATTTCTGTGTGTGTGTGTGTGTGTGTGTGTGTGGGTGTGTGGATGGGTGGAGGGGGGGGATAGCGTGATGTTTTTCCAAATTCCCCGGCAATGAAACCGATGATGCTTCCTGCTGTGGCAGCCCTGTTTTTTTTAAACGACTCTTTCCTCTCGTTATCTCCCTCCCTCTCCTCTCGTGCTGTCGGTTACTAGTAGCGATGCTGGCCGGGGGCCAGGAGAGACGACGGGCTTAACTGGCTTAAAGGGCCAGTTCGCTCAGTCAGAACGGCTTGTCGGCTGGTTGGATAGCTCACTCCTCCCCACACCTTTTCCAATGTTGCATTAGTGGAGGAGCTGCGTCTTGACCATTCCTGTAACCGTTCTAAAACCTACGTTCTGACATTCCCACCCACTCACCGGCCTGCTTGGCCAGCTGTGCGGTGCCAGGTTTAAAATTCTCCCTCGGCTCTCTTTTTCTATTTGGGGCAATCGGTGGAAAACCGTATGCAACACCATGAACGTTTTCCTGGAGTGACTCTCTGAACACCTGCGCTGATATCCCCCCACCCCCCCTTTCGCTCTCACAGCTGGCTTTTTCATCCCACCTTTGACTGCAGCTGTTCTGAACAACACTTTTTTTGATATACGTCATGGTCGGACAACCCATTGACATCCTACTTCTTCTCTAACATAAGCCCTCCCTCGGAGGTGGGGAATAAGGGAGGCCGGATTTGTGTGAAAGGAAGAAAGCCAGACATTCGGTTTCCCTTAAACCATGTGACCGTTTGTGTCCGTCACAGACAACTGACTGAGCAGGTTACTAACCACAGGGCTTCCCCTCCATGTGGCTCGTACACATTCCCTCGTCTGTCTCCTCCAACGTCGAAGTGATGTCTCGTGAGTCTCGTTAATTCATGTTTTCAGAAGCCTCTTTTCTGGTCTGGTTTCTGTTCAAATGGAGCCAAACGCATTAATAATGCCTGCAGTGTTATAGGTTTTTCCAAGTGTTGTGACATTGTATTTCTACCTTCTTTAGCATAAGTAATAATAATAGATTATGAATGAAGTACGGAGATGTGGCTATTCCTTTTGCGCTTGTCTTAATCTGCTGCTCTGGCTGTCCCCTTGCACCCGAAGTGGTCCAGAAATCCATTTCAGATTTTCCCTTTAACTCTTGCAAAATGTTAAAGGTACACAGTGTACTCTCAGAGATGGGGCATTTTGGGGCGGGGTGGTTGGGGGGGGGGATCCTTGAAATCAAACTACAGAGCTATTACGGGTTTCAGGAAAGCTCTTTGGATCTGAATAGATACATAGAAGTGTGGAAGGGAGTAAAGTGTTTGCTGAACGGGGAACTTCGACACGTCATAGATCAAGTCTCTACATGTGGTTTAAGTCAGCAATAGAATTTAAATGCTTGACATTCAATTAAGAATGTCTTTTCTCTGTAATTTGCGTTGCATAAAACATGACGGGAATGTTACCTGATGAGCAGCTATAACCCCGGCGTGAAAATGTTTTTTTTTTTGGTCCCCAGCTGTCTTTTGAGTTTTCCCTAACGCACCCTCTCTCCAGAATCCCACGGATTCAGCCAACACTGGACGACCGGATCTTCCCCACACAGCCTGGAGTCGCTGCAGTCTACAGCGTGAGTCACTGCACACCTGTACGCTGCAGTGCATGTGCAGAAAATACACACTCCAGATGCAGAATGCACACACACCGTATATATCTAAAAAGAACAAACACTGTATGTAATTTGCAAAACACTTTATTCACGACTGTAAAAAGAAAACGTACACCGGGTTGCCAGATTATTAGGTACACCTGACCTGGCTTAAGCTACTGTAGTCTTAATGCAACACCTTCATAACAGTTGCAATGTTTAGTCTTTGCTTGAACTGTTTAATAGCGGCGTTGATTCAACTTCATGGGTCCACCCTCATTTACATACACATGGACACAATATTAGAAACTCCTCTCACAGACCATTACCACCATTATCATCATGCTCTGATGCCACCGCCCAAAATATCAACATATGAGGTGATTCTTTTTGCTGTTTTTTTTTTTTAATCTCCCCACAGAGTGCCACAGACATTGCTGTTTTTTTGAGGCAGAGCGCCCAACTGAAGTTCAGTGCAGGAGAAACGCACCAGTTTCCTCCTAAGAACATTGTAACCTTTATGAAGGTAGGAGTCATTGCATTCGTTTTTCAAGTGCAAACCCCTTCAAGTGCTGATGAACTGCTGTATGCAATGTAAACAAATACACTGTGATCGTGTGTGTGTGTGTGTGTTTGTTTTTATTATTACGTAAAGAAGGCGGCGTCCTTTTTATGACGTAGCGTTGTGTTCTGACTGCTGTTGAACTTTTTCACCTCAGGGGATTTTTGCCATTCAGTGTTAATTAAAATGTCCTGTTTGTCAGATACTTGTCGTGGTGATGTGCACACAATTTAGTGTCAAGGAAGTTCAGAAAGACTATTTGATTTGGTCGCGGGAATGGAAAAACAAATCCCAAATTGAGTTTTCTCTGCTGTCCTCGGCTGAACTCTGAGCCATGTATTGTGTAGTCAAGAGACCAGCCACGCCTACTGTGTCTCTTCAAAGACAAACACAAACCGTAATGACACCCTCCCTTCCTTTTGAAGGCACGACAGTCCCCATCTGTAAGCGCGCATCATCCCGTACAACCGTCCATGCCGAGCTCTGCTGCTCGCTGCACCGTCCTCGTCTTCTCCTCCTCCGATAAGCCAAATGTGCAATTATCTGGAAGGCAGTGATTTGTTAGAGGGGCATTGTAAGATGCTGATTAGTGGCTATGCCCACTATTAAATGTTCAGTGCAGGAATTAGAAGATGGGACTATTGATTTCCCTCTTCAATTCACATTGTATTGATTTTCACGCAAAATGAACTGAGCTGACACGATGGATACAATCGCTGAGGCTTTCTCAGCGTTTTAAGTGGTCGTATGTTGCTTCTCTCTAACATGGTATACCGTAGAATATATTCACTTAGATTATTTGACACCTCAATGATGTTATTCAGGTTTTCTTTATATATATATATATATATATATATATATATATATATATATATATGTACATGCATACATACATATTTGAAGACAGGCTGTTCAGCTGCAAGCTTATTTATCCACTGCAACATGAGATTTTCTAGCTCTGGAAGTTCGTTTTAACGCATTAGGCTGCAACAATGATGACACTGGTGGAAATGAACCGTGGCATGAAACGGTTGTTCTCTGCAGTGGATGCAGGGCTTGTACACACTATTTCTTTTTCCCCCCCCTGCCCCTCATGTACAGCTTCTATACAGCCGCTTAGTCTCCCCTCCCCCATTCCATCACTCTGTATGTCCTCAGAATCAGTCACTCGCCTGGAGCAGAGCAGGCTCCTCCCTTGGCAACAGCGGCTAGATTATTTGCTTTATCCCAGGTCATCTAAGGGAAGTGGGCCATACATAGAAGATGGAAAGAAACAATAGGGGGATTGGTACTATATAGAAGCTGTGCAGAAAATCGCCTGTAGCTGTGGATTTGAATATAATGTAATGATGAGGCTGTAAAAGCTTTCACGGCAAGGGTGTGTAGGGATGAGGGAAGGGGGAAAAAAAGAAGGTGGGTCGCCCAGCTCTCTAGTCCGTCTCAGTCTCAGTGCCTCCTGCTCATTTCTGCAGTATCTCATTCCCTGGTGTGTCTGGCTTGCTGCTGCTGCTGCAACAAGCAGCACCTGCAGTTGTGCCAGCCCACAGCTGCCGCAGCAGCAGCAGCAGCCGAGGCCCATTTCCAATCTCCTCTCCCCCTGATACTGCTCACTCGCCTCGTGCCTAACCCGAGGCCCTTTTTTTTTTCCGCTGGCCCATATTGACGAGGATTGTTCGGCGTGACTCGCTTGTATCCGTTGTATCAGATGCGGTCCATTCATCACAGATGAGTGGGGTTGTAACGTGATTACTCGACCCAGTTTTGCCATACTGGGCCGAGACGTCCCTGCCCAGTCGAGTTGGGCACGGCAGGCTGCAGCAGAGGCCAGAGCCGGTCTTGTTAGCCAACCCCTGCAGGCGTCAACACCCATCCACAGCACAGGTCTTCACCTCTGCACACATGCACCGAGGCTAATCCTTGAGCTTGTAGCTTAATTTACATTCCTCGGCAGGAGGGAGGACTAATGACCTGTGGAATTCTGCCTCTTCTGTTCCTCCTCTACACTATCCTGTGTGTGTGTGTGTGTCAGTCTGACATAATGTCTTGCTTTGTGTCTTAACCTTCCTGTTTTTATGCAGGTACCCAGGCATGCTGGCCCTCAGTACACTGCTCATGACATCACAAAGGGACACCCCAGCTTGGTGGGCACGCCACCCGCGGTCACGCCCACTCCCCAGCGCTCTCTCAGGTATCACTACCCACAGCTTCCCCCATATCGCTACCCTAAGGGCTGGGAGGCAGGCATCGGGGTGAGTTCATCCGCCGTCAGCCTCTCTGCATCTCCATGTTTGATCCGTCCATTTGTCTGCGAGTTAATTTTTTATTTATTTTTTTACCAGCATTTGTGAACATTCTGTTTTCAAAATGCCAAAAGAATAATTTTGCTAAGCACAAGATAAACCTTTCGACTGAAGTCGTCATATTTATTTGACATCTATTCATTTCCTGTTCTTTCTTTTAAACCAATCCATGTGTGCATGATAGCATTGTTTGTGAGCACTGGTGCCCGCCCTGTAGACGAGCGAGCGTCTCCTAAACGCAGAACCTTCTCGCCGTGACCGCCCGTAATGTTTTGATGTACAAGCCAACTTTCTCTGTGGTTTGTCAGCCACTTCGTACAGCTGCAAAAGGTTGCGTCACTGTGGGAGGAATGCGACATTATGTCCGGCGCGTTGGTAAACCGGCACCACAGGAACCGCAATCATGATGATTTAATGAGGCAGCAATTATTATTATTATTATTATTATTCTGTGAGCCTGCAGTTTAAAGGCAAAGTGGGAAATGATTCATCGGGATTGGGAATGCAATTAAAGGGGATGTAGCTTGTATTTTGGTCACCTTATTAAAATGAATTGGGATTATAGATGGTTGAGGGGGGGTTCAGGGACTCCCTTCTCCGTCCATAACCACAGTGAGATCATGTGAAAAGGGCAATGGACAAAACACAACAGAAATAAGCCGGGGGCCCGATGGAAGAGCGATTCCACACAAAAAAAAACTTTATTAAATACATTTAAAAAAAAAAAAAAGGTTAACCATGAATTTGCCTCGCTGCTCTCCGCTTACCGGCACGTCGCCTGCGTGACTCTCCTTCTCTGAAAGTATGTGAGCATGCTGGCGAGGAATCTAGTTCCACTTTACAGCGATAGCCCACTGGCCCACTGCTTCACCCTATAGCCGCTCTGGTCTCTCACCAGCCTTCTATAGATAGGCGCAGTCCGTCAGCGCAAACTTCAATTATCACCAGCGTACCAGCAGCAGCAGCTTTGGGAGAGGAGCGAGCAGATCTGCTTAAACCCACCTCTGCCCAGCTACACCGCACACTAGACGAGGAATAAAGCCATAGAGGATTTGCAGTCCTTGAGGGTACCAATTATCTTTGGTCAGCACACAAGTCCCAATCGAACAGATTTTCTCCGGGCAAACATCCAAAGTGCGTTGGGTGTTGCTGGTGTATCGTTAAGGTTACAGCTGGTCTGGGAAATGTCTTAATGAAGTGCCTAGTGACTGATCTCTGCACAGTTCCTGTCCTGTATATAATGAACCCTTTCCTTCTCTGTCCGTCTTTCCTTCTTTTGACAGTCTCCATACAACCCGGGACAAAATGCTGTTTCCGCCCCGCTACTGTATTCTCCCCAGACACAGCCAATGAATGCACAGCCACAAAGTCGCCCGGTGAGTGTCCACTGCCGGTCGTAGGTTTTTACGGGCCCCAAACAGTTTGTGGGTTTTACTGCGACTGTCGGTGATGGGAGGGTCCTGGTGTTGAGAAGTCACAAAGAGCTCCCGAAAATGTTGGACCGATCTCAATCTGCTTAAGGCAGTGAAGCAGTTAAGCATTTAAAAACATTTTTTTTTAATGAGGCCTCAATCATGGTCTCTTTTTAAAGCGCCCTCATCGGCTTGTTACGGTGCGGGTGGCTTATGCGACACGAGTCTTCCAAGTTAACCGTTTATTTTTTATAGTGTTGGTTTAGTGTAGCTTAAAGAAAGCTGCATAAAGATCGGCAACAGCTCTTTGTGAAAATCTCCCCCCACAACGGGCCGTGTAAGGAATGTCCAAATATTACATTTACTTTGCCAGCATTCTCTGCACACACACACACGCACACACACACACACACACATACACACACACACACACACACACACGCACAGTAAGCATTATGTATTAATCTTGCCTGGCTCCTGCCCAGCCCCCATCAGCAGAGCAAGGCTGTCAGGCCTCAGTCAGTGTTTTCTGTGTGGTTACAGTTACAGGTTTGCCACAAAAGAATTCGGGGAAATTAATGTGATCCCCACTACGGTACGCGTTACCAGCATTACAAATAAATATAAATGTTTGACAATTTAGAAGTAAGTGGTCGATTTTAAAGCACACGCGCACCTGGCAGCTGCACCGTGTGTCCTCAAAAGCTTTGTTACGCTGTAGGTTTTGTACTATATTTTCAAACATCTGCCCTCATCCCTCATCTTATCTCTGTGTCTCTCTTATGCTCCCCCCCACCCCCCACCCCCTGCTTTGCCATCACTGCTTCAATCTCCTTGCTGGACCTCTCCTCCCTCCCCCGCCAGTTTGCTACGGGCCCTCGACCAACCCACCATCAGGTAATTTACCCCCGCTGAACGCCCCTCCTGCTCCCTCTCTTGCGTCATCATCATCAAAGCAGTTTATTTTTTGCTGGTACCTGCTGGCCCAAAGGCTGTTTTGTGGGACGTCTGCTGTTCCTTTTAAAAAAAAAAAATAAAAAAAAGTCTCTGATTTTGAAAAGCCTTCAAGTGTCTTGGATGGAGTTAAAGAGTTTTTCATTCTCATGGGGTTATTCTGAGTAATCGAGATATCCAGCCAGGTGCACGGAGCGGTTTCCTGACGGGTCTGCTCTTGCACTATTCATGTTTATTTTTACCGGTTAGATTGATCCGAGTTCATTCCTAGACTTGAATTGGTATCTAATAGTCCTTCATTGGGTTAAGATTTAATAAAGCTTGTGGATTCTCTTAGTTTTCTGCTCGGGATATTAATGATTGTGTGATTCTCCTTCCAGTTCATTTATTATTCCGAGCATTAACTTATCTTGATGTTCATTATGTTTCACCCAAGAGGAAACGCAGAGGCAAAGCCGTTCATAATATGTTTGAACTTTGCCCCAGTGTGTCCTGAGTTTTGCTTCTGGAAGAAGCATGAAAATGGAAAAGTGACGGGAAATTTAAGAGAGCTACATTAGAGGAAGAAACGAGGTCACTTAGCAGGATAAACAGCCAGTCTGAATGTGCTCACTTCCGACTGCATGTAGCGCACACACACACACACACACACACACACACACACACACACACACACACACACACACTGTGCTGGACACACTGCAGGGCACTTCATGCAGCATTAACATGGCATGCGTTTCCATTAATGCGATGTGGTCTCTTCAAACAGGATATCAGGGGGGGGGGGTGAATGTCAGATGTTGCCCTCCTGAGGGGCTTTCACCACATCACTTGTCCTTTTCAAGTGTTTTGATCGTGGAAAGTTCACATTCCTATGTTTCTAGGGCATTATTAAAAAGCGTAATAGAGACGTTATTGCAATCAAGAGGAGTGTTCAAGGCTATTTGGCTCTATTGCCGATTTCTACATTCCAGAAAACAGGAATAGAGACATTGTTATTTCAGTGCTTGTGGTTTCCTCGTGAGGCCATGGTCTCATTTGTTTCCAGTAATTAAACCACGGTCCTGTAATTAAGTTGGCTGTTTTTATTGTGTTTGGGTGAGAATTGTGCGGGTCTAGATTTCATCACAAACGAGGCTTTTATACATAGTCTTAAAGAAACACTTCACCCCCTGGAAATGACCACAATCGGGAGTCGATCGGGGGGTCTTGTGAATGTTTTGATCCAGATCGGCTGGAGTTTAGTATTTCACGTGCCAGGCCGAGTGGTCGAAGTAGACCGTCGTCAAACAAAGAGTCACGGACAGCAGTGTGGACCGGCCCTCTGTGTGTGTGAGACAGTTGTGTAAATTACACTGTGGGTGCTCTGCTGGCACTTTGTGGGCCAATGTCATTAAATTAAGAAGGGCATGTGAATGAGCCCCCCCCCCCGTGGAGCCGTTTGTGTGTTACCTTGTGGACGCTGAGAGCCTTAGACGTGTCTGAGTGCTGACATTCAACCCGTGTGACTTCCTTTTTCTTTTTCTGTTTGTTGCAATGATTCCCGCAGCGGCCCCCGCTCTTTGTGATTGATTGTGTTATTCACACCCCAGGTGTACCCCCTCTAAACTGTTGTCCGACATCCTCACCTTCTGGATTTGCTTCCGTGTGGACAAAAATGTGTTAGCGGACTATTAATAGTGTGGTGTCGGATGTGCTTGTTTGTGTTTGTGTGTGTGTGTGTGTGTGTGGTGGGGTGGGGGGGGTACACACACACACACACACACACACATACATACATATACAAGTGCATTCTCTGGCTGTCACAAACTGGCGCTGGGATCTCTTGTGCCACCACGGAAGTGGAGTCGGAAAGCAGATGAAGCCGAACAGTGGTCTTTTATATCCATGGTGAAAACAGCCATTGTCCCCCCCCCCACTCCCCCCCTGAAACACACTCGATGCACAGTAAAGGGTACTACGGAGATCAGAAAATGTATTCATTTGGCCAAAACGTAAATCCATCTTAACGCAAGCATCATCCTTATCTTAATCTTTTTTTTCTTTTTCTTTTTTCTCTCCTCAACCCCCTTTTTGGGGATCTTTCAAACGCAGCGTTTGTGTTTGTGTGTGAACCAGAAGGTCAAAGCGAGGGGAAATTACACTAAAACCAACAGAGTGTAAATAACTCTTGTTTCCTCTTGGTTGGCCTCGAGCAAGCGGCAACCTCTGCTGCTGAGAAATGAAACCCAACGCAGAATTGCCAACAACTGCAGTTCCTGAAATGGCCACTTGAGTCTGGCTCCATAGACTCTATGGAGTCAATCTGCATAGACGCCCCGGGTTAAAACGCCCAATTTTAGATCGGGAATAAACATGTTTACAGCCTGGTACAAAATAAGGTGGGTAAGATTACCCTTTTTATGACAACTACACAGGGATTTAATTTGTATATAACTCAAGCCATTTAAATAATAAGGCTTAAATGTATACATAATTAAGGGAGTGGCTGCTTTTGAGTGATAGGTGGAAATGTCACATAGTTGAGCTAGCCGGACTACCGGGGCAGTGAGGTGACTTCTGTCCGCTCCATCAGATGGATGCATGCATGGCCCCCGGTCCATCGGTGACGTCGTGGCGATGCACAAGTCGAATGCGGCGTATACGCTTGTTTTCCCCACTCCACCACCCTCTCAAAAGATAAACCAACTCCCTCATTCCATTGTACCAGTTTTTTTTAAAACATTTTTTCGCCAATCAAAGTGGCTCGGGATGAGTTGCGGTTTCGGGTGGAGGGAGATAATTGGGTGGTTTTCATGCCTTGATGTGTGTGTGTGTGTGTGTGTGGGTGAATGATTGCCTGCTTGTTTTTGTTTTTGTTGTATTGAGTCTCACCAGTACAGTCTCCCATTTGGCTTTTTCTCTCTTTCCCTGCTTTCAATACTCAAGGGAGGATTCAGGCCCATCCAGGTAACATTAACCTCTGTTTCAAAAGTCTCTCCGCAGACCTGCATGGCATGACGAGGATCAGTCCCTCCTAACTCTTACCCCTTGCCCCCCCCCCCCCCCCCCCCCCCCCCCCCCCCCCCGCACCGAATGCTTAGTAGAGGCCTTTTTATCATCATTTATTTCCCTCCGTCTTTCATCCCGTAGAGGACCATTACTTCACTTTTCACTGTAGTTTCTTTGCGCCATTCATTATTCATCTTTTAATTAGCTTGCACAATTTATTGAACAGCATGCGGAACGAAAGAGTCTCCTTTTTAATTGTTCCCTGAGATGCATGTATTTTCCTTTTTTATTATATCCATGCGATAAGTCCCGTTACCTGTTGGAAATGTTGTTCTTATTGTTGTTTTCTAGATGCCCGTTGGACTTATTGGTTCAGCGAAGCTTTTAAATTACAAAGCACTTTTTGTGTTGACGGTGTAAAAAAAAAAAAAAAAAAGAAAGGTTTTGCCGGTCAACTTTTATTATCTTTTTTTTTTTTTTGTTGCTCTGCCAGCGATTTTACTCAGACGGTCTTTGGGGGTAAGCTGGTAATGAACAGTTTCCTGGTCGTCTCCCAGATTTCCACAGGGCTATTTACAATAAAGCCATTGCACCTGATTTATTATGTCAAAGGTGATTTCCCTCCCGTGTATTTTTAGACCGTCTCGCAGCATTGTTTATTCGGCTCTCCTTCGCTGGAACACAATCTAACCGTGGTTGGGTATTCCCAGCTCGAGCCCCGGTTGTTTGGACGTCAGTCACCAGCTGTTGGTAGTGGTCCCTCTTCGGACCCGTCCGATATTAAACATTTTAACTCATTGTGACGTGCCCGTGTAGAAACCGCTGTAGCAGCAGTCTTTACAAGCATATTTTTAAAACAAGTTTTCTGTGCTGTGTGACTCATGAGAGAAAAAAAGGCAAAGTTGGCCAAAGCCGCTCAGGCACAAAAAGAGGTATTTGAAGCCATTCAGCTTTCCAAGAGTTTAAAAAAAAAAACTCTCATTTATTAATTTTTTTCTCATTTTCTACAGCTGTGGATTCTGGTGCAGCTCGTTTACAGTTTAGAAAAGACTTTGCGAGAATAAAAACAAAACAAAAGTTAAAAAGTAAAACAATGTACACCAGCTATTCCCCTTTTTAAAAAAAAAAAGTTTTCCGCATTCAGGCCGGTTACTGCCAATAAGGTCTGGTGAAGTCCTTCTGTTGCTTATCCAACCATAGGAGGAAGAAAAAAAAGACCCCTAGGGAAAAACTCTACCTTAAGCCGTGTGTGTGTGTGTGTGTGTGTGTGTGTGTGTGTGTGTGTGTGTGTGTGTGTGTGTGTGTGTGTGTGTGTGTGTGTGTGTGTGTGTGTGTGTGTGTGTGTGTGTGTGTGTGTGTGTGTGTGTGTGTGTGTGTGTGTGTGTGTGTGTGTGTGTGTGTGTGTGTGTGTGTGTGTGTGTGTGTGTGTGTGTGTGTGTGTGTGTGTGTGTGTGTGTGTGTGTGTGTGTGTGTGAAATCTCTGTGTAAAACCCAGTATTTGGGTTTATCTCCTTCCACGTCTGTCTGCAGCAAACGGCATCAGGTTTCATTCAGTGAAAGGAAACGTCTAAACCACACCGGCGTCAATGAAAACTGGCATGAATAGTAATCAAATCCTGATTTTAAGGGAAATACATACTTGAATGAGAGATTTATCACAAAACAAATACACAAAGTTTAGAGAAATCTGCTTTTGATAAGTGGATATATTTGGTTGTTCAGTCTTTGTGGTACTGAACTAAGTTGCCAGAAAAACAAACAGCCGGACTCCATTCAATTAGTGAAACATCTGACACCATCATCAGTAATAATATTGATAATATCAAATCATAATTACCTTCGTAATTAACACGAGGAGTATTGTGAATGTTTAAAAGAATTAAGACATTTCACTCCGCAGTCCTGTGACAGTAATTTGCCGTGGCTCTTCCTTTTTTTTTTTACTAAATTCTATCTCCATATGAATTAATCATGCTTCTGTTTAATTGATAAGATGATTGTCGGAGGAAATCTTCAAGACTACTCCCTTCCTTTGCGGATGCAATTCCTCTGATTTCATATAATATTGCTTGCCAGGTACATATAAGATAAAGTAATAATATAGCAATTTGTGTGCGGGTTGATTATAGAGGCATTAAATGGTAATATAAAAGTATGCCTGCAAAAATCATTTTCATCCCTCAGTCTGAATGAGAGCCTCTTTTCTTTTTTTAAAGCCGCTGATAAAAATCAAACCTCTCCCACTGTGAGAAATGTGCAGGCCAAATGGTGAAGACGTCTGAAAAGCTGTTCTTCCTGTTTGTATCTTTTTAGATGTAAAGCGTGGCAGCATGTTGGAAATGAGACCGCTGCCTCTGGGATGGCGCTTAATGTATTTATTTTATTTATATATTTTTTTGTCTGCGTTTCTCTCGCATGTTGCCCCTCCAGTTTTTCCAGAGGACTCAGATGCAGACCGCGAGGCCCACCATCCCTACGAACACGCCCTCCATACGGCCCGGCTCACAGAATCCCACGGCGGCTGTCTACCCCACCAACCAACCAATCATGATGGCCATGGCGCCCATGCCGTTCCCTTCCCCACAGGCTGCACAGTACTACATCCCACAGGTGAGCTGGGCCTTTAGCAATGACGACACTCACTCGCGTGTCTGCGTGATCTCCGTTTCCAGATTTTGTGCTAAGCTAACTAGCTGCTGGCTGTAGCCTTACATTACCAGACGGGTGTGAGAGTAGGATCGAGCTTCTCGTCTCTTCTCAACTCTTGGCAAGAAAAAGAAAAAAGGGGTATTTCCCAAAATGTAGAACTATTTCTTTGATATGGGATATTAAAGAAATAGTTTTTGGAAATACCCCTCTTTTTGTTGTTTCAGGCTCTAGTTTGCATGGCTCCACACCTGTCCATGTCTCGATTTCAGCTAAAGTTATGTCTGCACATTAGATATATATAAGAGCGTTCTCTCTGTACACTTCATCATAACACACACTGATTCTAAACATTAGCATTTCCTTTCGTCTCAGGCAGGAATTATGCAAAGATATTTTTTTACCTGCCATTTATGTTGTTGTTGTGCTGTTGACTCCAGAGTATTATACTCTGGTTGCAGCTGGTTCTGATTAGATTTAAATACAGTTCACAACACCGCTCACGGCAGAATCTGACAGAGGGCTTATCCAAAATTAAATTCCCTTTTTTAAAATTAAATCTGAACGTTCAAATAAAATTATCGCCACTGAAAAAGTTTTTTTTTTAAAAAGGAAGTTTTGTACAGTTTATGGTGATGTGTTGAGCATCTCTCTGTCCTCTTTACTTGCAGTATCGCCACAGTACGCCCTACGTGGGACCTCCTCAGCAGTATTCTGTACAGCCTCCAGGGACCGGCACCTTCTATCCTGGTCCAGGTCCAGGGGAGTACCCTGCCCCATATCGTGAGTCATTAATACAACAAGGACGCTCATCAAGTCCAATTTCACCACGATTACACACAACCAAATCCGCCTTCTGTGTGACGATGTTGAACAAATTCCTGTTTTCCCACTTTTTTTTTTGTCCTCGCGAATTCCTCCAGATCCCCTCAGGTACCACCCGCCTGTCTCACCCTCGGTCCCCGCTCCCGTCCCCACAGCTGGTCCACCCTACTACCCAGCACAGACTGTGTATCCCCCCTCACCCCCCATCATAGTGCCTACACCACAGCAACCTCCACCAGCCAAGCGTGAGAAGAAAACAGTGAGTTTCTTAGTAGTTCCTGCGTTTGGCATAGAAAATGATTTGACACTGAACCCTTCAGCCATCTTGCTTTTTGTCAAGTTTAAAAATATCTTGCTCTCATGGAAGCTTGCTAAATAATTTAAATATATATATTTTTTATTTTTTAGTTTGGGATGTTTTTAAAGGGGGGGTTGTGTGAGATGCAATGGATGGTGGTCGGGATGCCCTCAGTTTGGAGAAGCAGGCAGGAGTATTGTTCACGGCAGCACAGTAATGTACTGCTGTGAATGGGGGCATCAACTCAAAAGAAAGGCCCACCTAAAATAATCTATATCAGTATGCTACATTTAGAATATTTACCCTTTTCCAGGTGACAGCCGAGCCACCTCATTGGCCAAAGCAGTATTTTTTTCACTTCTCAGATCACGGAAGTCGTTGGTCTTCCTTTGCTGCGATCGATTTAAGTTAAATTGTTTGGTATTTAATTTCTAAAGGGTTCATTCGCATTCAGAAACGGCACAAAATAACACAACTTCCACCACTTACCAATCAATGTCGCAGTAGACCAGCAACGGCTGTGTTCTGCCAGGTAAAATGACTGTTTTTGTCAAAGGTGTCCTGTGGCCTTGAAGAGAGAGCTTAGATAACGGCTGCCGCTCCGCGTTGGAAAGGGCTGTCTTTTTATTAGGTAGCTGAGACGTGTTTCGCTTCTGCCCCACGGCATGTGCATTACTATACCGAGTGTCTGTTTCTCCAAACTAGGGTCGGTCCGACTGCCATCTTCTGTGGCAGAAACACCGTCTATGGATATGTACCTCATACAACTCCAAACTGTCCCTTTTTTTAAAGGTCCATTTAGCAGTTGTTCTGGAGCTTTCTATCACTTGAACATAAATGTAGATGTTCAAATGTCCTCTTTTTTTTTTATGTATGACTTCTCATCCATATTGGCTCAAAAGTTTAGCTTCGCAGTTTTTATCTCGGAAACAGAAGGGTGACAAAAACAAAAAACGATCTCCCCTTGATGTTCATAGAGTAGCTGCTCTGAAGATTTCAATCTTTATCACCGGCCGTTTGCTCAGTTACTCCGGTCGCTCTTTGTGTCCAAACTAACAGAATACATGTTCTCTTGTTTTCAAATATTTGAGAAAATCATTTTTGAAAAGATGCGTGAGGCACGGTCGCGCCAAGACTCGGGCGCTTTAGTGAGGTCTGTGGTTTCTTTTTGTGCCATTGTCCTCCCAGATCCGTATCCGTGACCCCAATCAGGGCGGCAGGGACATCACAGAGGAGATCATGGCAGGAGGTTCAGGGAGCAGGAATTCAACGCCTCCTGTCGGCCGCCCTTCCTCCACCCCGACACCCCCACAGGTATGACCCCCCCTGACACCCGCGGTGGAACAGCATTGGGAGCCGCCGGTCAGACCGTGGGCTCGGCGCCCCCGATCCTTTTCCTGCTCTCCGCCGTGTGTGTGTGTGTGTGTGTGAGAGAGACAGGCGGGACACGGCTTCTGTGTCTTTGGAAATTCATAAGGAATTCATGATGGCTTTCTGTCCAGAACATGCCTCAGCACACTAGTAAATTGTTTTAAAAAATGTGGCAGTCATACATTCCTGGGACTATTTAGGTCAAAGAAGCCTCGAGTATAATAATAAAAAACGAGTTATCGCATTAATATCACATGCGACTTTTATATTTAGACACGCAGGTGGGTATCATGACATTTATTATTCTCCTCATGACAATCTTATTAACAGAAGTTTTATTCTTACACCTGCTTCTTTTCCATTACTGTTAGATGAGGAACTCCCATGTGTATATTCTGCTGCTCCTCCTACACAATCCACTCAGATTTTGTTATCTATCCGGCCTGTTTCTTAATTAGAAACCGTTGTAAGAACGCCATTGGCACATTTTATGTGAAATGTGCCAAGCCCCCAAAAAACCCCATCTTTCCTGTATTCTGAAGAAAGACTCTGTGACTTCTTCCTGCCTGTTAACAGTCTTTCCTCTCTTTCTGTCTTTTTGTGCCCCCTTTTGATTCATTTCTCTCTGTCCTTCTCTCTGCATTGTTCTGAGCCGTTCTCCTCCTCCTGCCATTCCTCCCTACATCGATCTTCATTTTCTGTCTCGTCTGCCATCGCTGTCCCCCTGACCTAACCACACCCCATCGGACTCCTTATTTCTGCTTAATCCAACATTTGGGCTTGTTTGTTTATTGCTTTTGTGTGCGTGTTCTGTGCCCGTCTCTGGTTCTTCTGTGTTGCTAGTTTTTATGGCCGCACCCTCATTATCCTCACATTTTCTACCTCAAAACACAGCAGCGGCCGAGCAGCAGCCAGACTCCAGAGCAGCAGCAGCAGCAGGCCCATCCTCAGCAGCAGCAGGCCCATCCTCAGCAGCAGCAGGCCCATCCTCAGCAGCAGCAGGCCCATCCTGGAGGTTACGCGTTGGAGCCGCTGCAGCCCCAACAGCAGCCACAGCAGCCGTCGACCACTGGGGCTTCAGACACCAAACCAGGGCCAGGTCTGGACCAACATCTCCCCTCTTTCTTTAAAACACACCCACAAGTCTAATAGTCTAACCACAGCTGTTTTTAACGCATCGTTTTATGTTCAAATGTTGGCGGAGGCTTGACGTTGCCTAACAACGATTTCCAGGCGCATCTTCTGTATCGCTTTTCGTTTTGCCAGAACAGGCACCACATCGAACGCTTTCACTTTCACTTCCCTCACGAGGCGAGTCGGAGTGTCGCGTCAGCAGTAATTGGCTGAAACATTTTCACCAGCATGTCTCAAAGCAAACCTTTTGGAACCAGTTCTATTTTTGTGTGGAAGTTCATCAGTGAGCTGCAGGTTGCAGGTTTATTCTAATACCCTCGATTTAAATGCTGGGAAAGAGTTTCTGTTTTTAATGAGCCTGAAGCAAAAAAAATCATTTTTAATCACACTATTTAGTTACAGCTATATGACGCAAATATTACCCTTTGACGGGTTGGGATCGTGTGTTTATCTGGACTCCTCCTCTTCCAGATGATCCGCCAAAACTGGAGCCAGTTGTCCAGAAGTCTTCCTCACCTGGGCCTGTGCAGCCCGAAGCCCCTGTAGAGAGACTTGAGGCCAAAGCTCCGATCACGGAGCTCTCTTCTACTGTTGAACCAGAGCTTCATATCCCTGCTCCAGTGACCGCCCCCGCCGCTCTCCCTTTATCAGCGGCCAACACCAGTGAACGTCCCTCAGCCAAGGAGTCCACTGCCGCAGCCTCTTCCCCCTCCTCCGCAGTCGGGGAGCACAAGCCCTCTGTGGCGCCACCACCTCAGACTCCCAACACAGACGAGCCTCTCTCCGACGCTCCGACGCGTACTCCGGCTGCCTCTCCGGCACCGGCTCCCAAGGCTTTGAACGGTCTCGCCGACTCCGGGACCGAGCTGGACGCCCCGGCTCGTGAGCCTTCTCTTCCGTCTCCAGCTGCACTCCAGCCCCAGGCCTCCGCTCCTGCTTACAGAGAGGCAGCGCCCTCTGAAACCTCGCCCTCTGACACGAGGCCAGAGTTGCCCGTTGCTGCTGTTGTTGTTGCTGCTGCTGCTGCTGCTGCTGCGCTCGCCACTCTGACACCTGTGGCCGTGGTGCCAGTCACCGTGACCTCGAGCCCCGCCCCGGCTTCGCCAGTTACGCTCCCCCTCGGCCTTCCGCCTCTGGTGCAGGCCACGACAGAGGCCGAAGAGCCGAGCAAGTCCTTAGACACTAAAGACATCGAGGCACACGGAGGCAATACTGACAGCAGAACAGAGTCCCAGCACCAAGCACTCACCAGGAAGAGTCCCACTACAGGTGAGTTATCCGATACAATCCAACTACTTACTGTAAAACGTATTGCAGCCTAGATAATTTGTTCCCGTAGCCCAAGTGTTTTAAATGCAACAAAGGAGTGATTACTCTTTTGGCTTGTTTTTTTTTTTTCCAGTCTACTACTTTCTTGGTATTATGCCAACAGAGTAAAATGAAGTGTCTCTTATCATTCACGAGAGGATTTTTTTTTATGAACGGCCATGTAGCACACATTGCAGATAATGTCTCATCCAACACTCTGCTGTCACACTAAAACTAAACTTAATAAACTATCGGCATGGTCAGAGTTGTGGTTTAAAAACCTGGAAATAATTAATCTTATTTGCCAAGAAACTACATTCAGAACTAAAGAACGGTTCACACCGTTCTCCATTAATCCCTCTCGTTCTGTTCAATAATTGTTTGTTAGTTTGGTCAGAGATGGATGACGTTTATCTTATTAGTAATATCTAGACGCAAAGTAAAAGTAACTCTAAAGCATGTCATTTTCTGGCTTTCACGCTGTTGACAACTATACCCATCTGCTATCCATCTTAGGTTCAAACTATTTTTTTCCCATCTGGACTGTTTTTACCCAGATTTAAATGTGGACCAACAGATTTTCTTGTACAGACCAAACGATGTTTCTCTGGCACATCCATCGTGGTTGTGTTGTTTCATGGCATGTTTTATGCTTCTGTATTTCCCTGCAGTTAATCAGACTGCTTCTGCGATACCAAAGAGCTGGAGGAAACCAAATGAAGGGCTCTCTGTTGAAGAGGCACCTCAAAAGGAAGATGAGGTAAGAAAAAGGCCTTATTCATAAGTTCAGTTTAAATGATCTTCAAGTATGGATACTTTTAGGTTTGAATGTTGACAAATATCCTGTGAAACCTATTTTCCCAATACATTTGTGATATTTTGTCACCTTTTCAAGGGTTGTTACCTCAATTGGGACTTTTTAACATGGAATAAAATAAAATACTGAGGGGAAGAGGAAAGGCAAGTTGAAGTGGAAAATGTTCCCGTGTGTGTGTGTGTGTGTGTGTGTGTGTGTGTGTGTGGTGGGGGAAGAGGACATAAAATGACTTTGGAGTGTTGTTATCGTTCAAGAGCGACGAGTTATCCATCATCTTCATTGCTTACCCAGCCCCACTGTATATGAAATCAACTCCTTTTCCACCGCTCTCATTTCCTCTCTTTTATTGTTTTGGTTCTGGGCTTGTCTCTGTGGGAGGACCGAACCGGTGTCAAAAGACTTTTTTAAATGGCTTCTTTTGAGGTTTCACTGAACGAAGTACGATGAGCGATGCAGAAGAAAATAAACAATTATCCACCCACATTAAAATATCTCGAAGCATAAATAAAGTTCAGTTCAACTGAGTGTGCCTCGCAATTTAATGTTATATTGGATAATATTTGGCTGCACAGTAAAACTGGCTTGACACTGGACTATTAATATCACCTCACTGACCAAATTCAGTGCTATTTATTTTTTGCGAGACAAATAAAGTCTCGTTGAGATTGAAAATCACTTCCAGGCGTGTCACGACCAGGATAGCGCATGAAGCATGTAACACAGAATATGAATTCAACAATTGAAAAGAAGAATGGGGTTCGCGTACAGATACTATTTCAAATAAGTGACACGAGGTGAAAAGGAGGAAATCATACCAGCATAGGCGTAGCCCTACAGCAACCAGCCTATTGTGCTCCGGTGTTTCCTCCTCCTTCGTCTTTTGTTTGTTCGTGACCCATTTGTCTCTCATTCATCCCGGAGTCCCCTTCCCGTCACTCCGTTTCCCTCGTTATCCCCTCCTGCATTTAAACCCTTGCCTGCGGATTACCTCCTTACTGCTCTCTAACAATTAACGAGGGCGTTTATGCGGAGAAATGCCATGCTGCTTGTCTCTAAATATGACGAGACCACCTGTTTTAGATTGAATCAACAAACTGCTCAGTGAAATCTTAGTTTGTGTGAGAGGATATGGCCAACGGAAACGGTCCAGACGGCTGTAGCTCGCTCCCAATGCATCCTGGTTAATGTAGGCACAGCTGGCACAGCCGTGCAAGCAGGAGTAATTAGCTTCCTCTGTTAATAAAGTTAATACTGAGGGATTTATTGCTTAACTTGACTACATTTACAGGACGAGCCCCGGCCAGTCGAGCAGCCTGCTGGAGACCAGGACCTGCAGTCGGCTCCTGTGAGCAGCAGCCCGGTGCCCCTATCATCAGTCCTCGCCTCCACCCCTGATCCGGCTCCGGCTCCTGCCGGCAGCCCCGAGGTGGACGAAAAAAAGCCCGCCGCCGTCCCGGAGGAGAACGGCGAGGCCGAGATGGAGCCCATGAGGAACGGGGCGGGTCACACCTCCGAGACGGAGAGCAGCGACAGTGGAGTCACCCCTGGAGAGAAGGAGAACTCCACGGGGGCCCCGCAGGACATGGAAGGTTAGAAGAGCCCCGTTTGACAGTTCAATCAATTACTTTCTGTGTGTTGACATTCAAGTTTTTTGTCATAACTTGGCTTTTCTCAGTGTTGCTTTTGCTTCAATTATTTATATATATATTTGCACTTCTCTCAAACCCTGCTTGCCGATCCAGACCTGACCAATCACAGTGGGAAGCGCCAGTACAACAGGGACTTCCTGTTGGGCTTCCAGTTCATCCCCGCCTGCATACTGAAGCCTGAGGGTCTCCCGCCCATCAGTGACGTGGTGCTGGACAAGGTGAGTTGGCCAGCTGTTGCAGATAGCCCTGCAGGAGTCCTCAGACCCCAGTTGTCCTTAAACCTCCCCAGTGCCACGTGCGGGTTGGTTTTCAAAGTGATCTGTGCAGTCTATCGCCTTCTCTAAATGCAGCTTTAAACATGGAAAGTGAGCGTAAAGTTGCCTTTTGTCCATCAGTCACAATGACGGTGTGTATTGCACTTTCTAAATAGAACAAGGTTTGGTTTCGAATATAGCTGAAATGAGTCGGTTATGCAACAAACATTCTCCGGTTTCGACGTCTCAGATGTCAAATGTAAAAAAAAACGCTGCTCCTGTTTATGCCGTTGTAAATTCAGTGTCTGGGTTTTAGACTCTTAGTTGGACATAACGAGCAATTTCCAAATCTCACCTCGGGCTCTGTGAAATTAATTCCAGAATTTTCTGCGATTTAAAAAAAAAAAAAAAAAAAACTACGCTATTAAAAGATACACGATGTTAATCAATAATGAAAGCAGCCATTAGTTGAAGCCCTAGTTTTGAATCAACTTCATGAAACGGGGTTCTTCATCATTAGCTCAGAGCAACAGGGCATTGTCTGTACGACCGGATCAAAGATGCAGCACACGGTTTGCTTCATTCCTCCCATCCACACATGCGTATGGGTGGAGCATATGGCCCGCTGAAATGCTGTTTGTGATTAAAATCATTTTTGCTATTATGTCACACTTGGCAGTGTTAAGAGCACATGCCCCTCCCCCACCTCTCTCCGGAAAAAAAAAAAAAAGAACAACCAAACCGGCGACGAACAATCCCAAAGTCTCCTTTTCTCTGAGGGAGAAAGTGAAATCTCAGTGGGAGCGAGTCGAGAGGAAGTCAAGGACAGCTGAAAGACAAAGAGCTGGATTTGTTCTTCTCTCCTCCCCCGCAACTATCTCTCTCTCTCTCTCTCTCTCTCTCTCTCTCTCTCTCTCTCTCTCTCTCTCTATACACCCACCCCCTCCTTTTTTCTTTCCTTCCCCTCCACATCTGGTCTTGACTTTTCTCTCTAAATGGAATTGATCACCAGTACAGTGAAAATACACACACTTAGGAGCTGTTAATGTCGTATGACTCGTCTACAACGGGTCACCTTTAAGGAACCACCGGGTTAGAAATGCACAGAAATGCACCGGACTCCTTTTTACCCTGTTGCCACTGTTATTATGGGGATCACTGCTCCCCCTGCTGTTCATATCTTCTTCGTGTGTGTGTGTGTGTGTGTGTGTGTGTGTGTATGTGATGATGGATTTGTGTCTGTTGTGTGTTGTGCAGATTAACCAAAACAAGGCGCCACCTCGAGTGGTGGAATCCAGGGTGATTTCCAGAGGACCTGATTTCACACCTGCCTTCGCAGATTTTGGCAGGCAGATGACCGGCGGACGAGGCTCTGCAGTGAGTCTTGGTGCACACACACACACACAATTATTCATAAACTCACACACAATCCACCTAATTCCTGCTTTCTGTTTCTTCTTAAAATGGCTTAAATAGGAGGACAAATTGACAATTAAGTGGTGGGGGACGACGCATCTTTCAAACTTTTGCTTAATGGTCTGAGGATAATGGGGATACGATTTGAGGTACTTAGTTCCAGTTGGTTTCAGTCGAAGTCCATAAGTATCGAGTGGCTGATTGAACACGGGGAAAGCTCCAAACACGTTTTTCTTTTACCATTGTCGGCGTTAAGCTCTGTCTGATTTTTTGAATAAACCGACTCAAACGCACCGACACACGAGGGTGCATCGGTTCTTCTCGGCGTTGCAGCGTCAGTGCAGATTTCATATGCGTCGCATTGGTAATGAGGAGAGCCGGGCCTGTGTCAATGAAACGTTTTTTAAAATATTTTCTGTGCATTATCTTAATGTACAAAGATGACCGATCTTCCTCCGTGCTAGGATGAAAAAAAATAAAAGTCAAACGAATTAATAGCAGCCGAAATAGATGGTTAAGTACAAAAGGGCCGATGCTATTCTACCATACAACGGCGGGCAGAGTGGCGACATGCTGTCGATATAAGTTATTGTTGACATAGAAACATTAATGTTCGTGTCTGTGTGTGTGTGTGTGCTCTTCTGCCAGAAAACGACTGTATGGTCAGAGGCCCCTAATGTGGCAGAGACGTGTTGTCTCATAAGACGTCGGGGAACTGTCGGCAACCTTCTCGTTCTCGCGACTGCCGTTCTAGCGTCGGGCACCGTTGACCCGTCGTGTTCTTTTTTCGCAGCATTCACAGGTCATCAACATTGGGGCTCGGCGGCCCCCACCCAGGAAGATCATCATGAACGTGTCAGTGAATGAAATTCAGCTGAAGAAATCGGAGAATGCCTGGAAACCTGGCATGAAGAGGCCGGAGGTCCTTGTAGAGGATCCTGTGGTGCAAGACACTCAGGTAGGGCCACATATATATATATATATATATATATATATATATATATATATATATATATATACATACATACACACAAAAGCACAGAAAAGAGGAGGCTACCACACTTGAGTGAAGAGCTTGAGGATTGTTTTGAAAATTGCCCAATCAATGGCCTGGTCTAACTTCTGTAAAAATTGGAAAGCAAAATGAGAGTTTAGTTGTTATTTCTCAGTAGATGCTTTTTATCTACTTCGGTTGGAAAATACACATTTTAATCGAATTGTATCGTTGTCAAAAACAACAATAACAGCGCCCCATTAACTAGTTTTTAACGATGTGAGATGATCTTCAAATTAAAATGCTCGACTGATTCCTCCCTCCCCCCCCCCCCCCCCCCCCCACCCCCCCCCCCCCCCACCCCCCCCCCCCCCCCCCCCCCCCCCCCCCCCCACCACCCCCCCCACCCCCCCCCCACCCCCGCCCCCCCCCCCCCCCCCCCCCCCCCCCCCCCCCCCCCCCCCCCCCCCCCCCCCCCCCCCCCCCTCCCCCCCCCCCCCTCCCCCCCCCCCCCCCCCCAGGAGCTCTTCAAGAAGGTGCGCAGCATCCTGAATAAGCTGACGCCTCAGAAGTTCAACCAGTTGATGAAGCAGGTGACGGACCTGACCATCGACACCGAAGAGAGGCTCAAAGGGGTCATCGACCTGGTCTTTGAGAAGGCCATCGACGAGCCCAGCTTCTCCGTGGCCTATGGGAACATGTGCCGCTGCCTCGCCACGGTAAGCGGGTCCTGGTTTGCCGACTTTAGGGCAGAGAAGCGCGAAGTGAACGAATAATCTTACCTGGACTGTGGAAAGTTTGATAGAGAAAAGTTTAACGTTTCGTTAGCGGCTCTTTTAAACTTTCCTGAAATCCACAGACGGTGCGGTTTTCCTCTACTTGCATCTTAAATGAAACTAATCCAATGTGCAGTCAACAGCTCCGACTGAATGCTTCAGCCACAAACGGATCGATGGGTTTAGATTCATCACTTGCAACACGATGCTGTGCAATACAACACTGTTCAATGCGACGGGATGATTTAGTGTGAACAGCATCATTTTGTGATGAAATCGCGAGATCTGTTACACCCGCAATCTATAATGGAGGGAGGTGAAAAGATGGCCGCCTTCCATTTGGATTGAATTTGTTGGTCGTAAAATAGGAAATATGTCACCTCTTAATTATTACTTTAAAATGGGTCAATATTAGTTTAATATGCATTTATGCAATAAGGAATTCTTAACAATGTGAGGGAAATCTTTTTTTTTTTTTTTAAAGAAAAGATTATAGCAATCAGTTTGTAACCCTAAGCATACATTTAGCATGCATACTTACGGTAATAGTCCACACATGGAAATGTAAAGGGGTGTGCTGGATGTTCTTATATCTATGTCCACTGTTCCTGTGCAGCTCAAGGTGACCATGACGGACAAACCCAACACCACAGTGAACTTCCGCAAGCTGCTGCTAAACCGCTGCCAGAAGGAGTTCGAGAAAGACAAGGTGGACGACGTGGTGTTTGAGAGGAAGCAGAAAGAGCTGGACTCTGCTGCATCGGTTTGTTGCTCTACGAATTACTTAAGAGGGGGACGCTGGATGTCTGGGGAGAAAATGAAACTCCAAAAGTCTTGTGAATTTAAAATTTTTCCCCCATTTGATCCCCCTCAGACGACGGAGCGCGAGCGGCTTCAGACGGAGCTGAGGGAGGCCAAGGACAAGGCGCGGCGGCGCTCCATCGGCAACATCCGCTTCATCGGCGAGCTCTTCAAGCTCAAGATGCTGACGGAGGCCATCATGCACGACTGTGTCGTCAAGCTGCTGAAGAACCACGACGAGGAGTCTTTGGAGTGCCTGTGCAGGCTGCTCACCACCATCGGCAAGGACCTGGACTTCGAGAAGGCCAAGGTGAGGCGAAGAGGAAGAAAAGTTTATTTATTCAGAGAGCTTGAGGAGGATTCTACATCGCTTAGCTTAGCATAAAGACAGGAAACGGGTAAACTGTCCTCTGTATAGAGTGCTGCAGGGATGACGTCTTTTTGTCGGCCATCCTGGGAAGTTAGCGTCGCCCTGGTTCCCTCGACAACAAGCCAAGCTGCCATGTTGGTATTTTACCTTTTCGGAAGAGAACTCTTTGCCTGTTTACTGTGAACTACGGGAGCTCAGGGAACCATGAACAAGAGAGTTGTGGGATTTGGTCCCGCACCAGCCGGGCTTTCTTCAGTTTTCATGCAAAGTTGTGAGGACGCTCTGCTTTGTTCTGTCTGACTGACTCCTGTTGACATCAGTGACATCCAGTGACACAGCGAGAGTCCTCAGATGTTTAGAGAGACACTAGACCGGAGGATCTTTTTGCTCTCTCTCTCTCTCTCTCTCTCTGCTGCACTGGGATGTGAGGTTTGATCCTCATCATCTACCAGTCACAATGCAGAAGGAAAGCTCTCTGACCAGCAGGGAGACGGATGCGAACTCGGCATCAGCGACTTTAATTCTGCTTCGTTTCACTTTCTGAAAGGTTTTCACACTGTTTACCAACATAAAGGCCCATTTTTTTTATAGATAAGTTAATAATGCATCTTGTCCTTCAGATGAGTTTCATCCTGTTTTTTTGTTAATGTGCTAATTTCCTGAACATTGCCATTTTAGTGTCGTACCATTACAGTGAATTGTTTCTGGGCTATTACAGTTTTACCATCTCCCAAATTATTCCAATTTAATCTCGGGCGGTCCGGACGGCCTCTGCTCCGAGTAGCAAACTGACCAATCAGTCAGTCTAGTGAAGTAATGCGGAAATCCCTGAAACCTATTAGGTTCAATGGAGAAACTGAGAATACAACCTTCATGTCTCAAATGAACCTCCTCGTTCTCTCTGTCCTTCCTCAGCCTCGGATGGATCAGTATTTCAATCAGATGGAGAAAATTGTCAAGGAAAGGAAGACGTCATCTCGGATACGCTTCATGTTGCAAGACATTATGGACCTCAGATTGGTGAGTGTGTGTGTGTGTCTGGTTGTCATTTTCAATTTCCATCAACTTGACAGTGTTCTTTGAAACGTGGAAAGTAAAGTAAACCGTCAACATGATGCACCCAGTTCTGTGTTTACTATCGTTTCGCCAGTGGCTGTAAAACAGGAATCATCAGACATCGTGTGGATTAATCCATATATACTCTATGTAGGTGTCAGATTAGGGCCGTTCAATATGACAAGAATCAAAAGAACAAAACAAGACAATTCCCTATTTTAATCAATATCTTTCTCTGCAAAAAAGATGACAACACAGGGCAAGGCAGTATGAAGTAATTTTATATATATATTCCCAATAGAGACGTCTGCACTGTGATTCTCTTGCCGAACACGAGCTGTTTGAAAATAATGTCTCTGCCTCCTGCAAAATGCTGGAAACACAGATTTGAGCCCGGCTGTGCCGAGTTAGTCAATGATCATAAGTGACAGTCTTTTGAATATTCCTCTGCGCCTAGAAAACTTCTTATATCTGAAGTGATGCATCTGCTTTGATAAGAAAAACCCTCCGATACGCCGAATATTTACAATTAGCTTTCATTTGAAACGGCTCGGGTCAGGTGGAGCTGACGCGATTCACTTCTGAGGTCATTTTGTGATTCTCGTTATTCCTCCAGCACAACTGGGTGTCCAGGAGAGCCGACCAGGGCCCGAAGACCATCGAGCAGATCCACAAGGAGGCAAAGATTGAAGAGCAGGAGGAGCAGAGAAAAGTGCAGCAGCAACTGCTCTCCAAGGACAGCAAGAGACGGCCAGGTCAGACCCGCAGTCTAAATCCTCTTTAAGGCTTAGAGGCGGCACAGCGACGGTGACTCAGGAAGCCTGCGAGCATACCGAGGGATTGTCCCTATGGCCTGCAGAGACAGGAAGCCCCCCGGTCCCTCCCATCTGTCAGCTGACCTATAACTTTTCATCACGTATAGCATAAAACGGCCAAAAATGTCACTTTGTCAGCTTCCACTGTCCATTCAAATCAATGAAAATACCATTTAGATGTCCACTGAATTCATTTTTAAACTGCCTTTTGTGACGTGTGTGTCTGTGTGTGTGTGTGTGTGTGTGTGTGTGTGTGTGTGGGTGTGTTTTTTGTCTCGTTGGCCTCGTAGATCCCAGAGATCAAAGAGATCAGCGAGAGCAGAGGGAACAGCGCGCGCCGAGAGAAGAGACCTGGAACACTGTGCCCATGACAAAGAGCAGCAGGACCATCGACCCCACCAAGATCCCAAAGATCTCCAAGGTGACAAACGAACTCTACTCGTGTCACAGTTTGCGCATCCTCGATTCCTTCCCTCGATTCCTTCCCTCGCCCTCTCTTCTCGGTGGAGTATACACTTGTGCGCGTCCTCCGGCCGGCCTCCTGTCTCTTTAAGGTGCATTTTAGGAATTGAGACACGGAGGCATCAAATAATTGAGAAATGGGAAGAGCATACGGCGCAGGGCTCAACACACCTCCCTTTAGACTCCTTTTCACTTGGTAAATCCCAATGGCCGTTGATTAGACACCGATCAAGTATCCACACCAGGGCTTTTAACGACTATTCAAAAATTTTAATATTAAAATATATATTTGATTGTGAAGGGGGAAAAAAGCAGCAATTCCTCGGCCGTCTTGTCTCGTGTGCCGCATGACGGGAGTCGCACGTCTCTTTCATTAATTGAAAATGAAATGTTACGTTGAGTGAAGCTGGAAGACAACAACCGCGATGATGGAAGAGCCTATTAAAAAAAAAAAAGCAGAATCCATTCAGCCCTTTTCCGTTCCAGCAGTTTGTATTTTCCCGTCTCTTATATTCCGTTATGAATAGACAGCCTGCTTTGTCTCGGTTGAATATTGTCAGGTCTTCACTGTAATTGGGATAAATCGCTGAGTGTGTCTCTCAGTTCAAGAGAAATCCTGTGTTTCTTAAAGTGTACTTCATTCACTGGCTCCACTTTCATCTGGTTCAGTAGTACTCGGTCCCCCTGTTGGACCCACGAGGTACTGCCTTGCACAGAGAAAACAAGTTCCCCCTGCTGGAGGAAACTTGCCATGTTCTTGGTGTTGGCTGCATGTCATACACTACATGGTAAACACTGCATTCATTGGGCTACTTGTACCTTGAATCAAAGACTTTAACCAGTGCGTTCATCAGACTCTGAAGACAAATAAACCGAAGAATTTAGTAGATAAAAAGTAAGCACGATTTGTAAGCAAGTAATCTGCATATCGCGGAGGGCTTGGTCAGCAGATTGTTACGTCGGATGACGCGAGGGTATTCCCATCTTCGCAGATATAATTTCTAAAGGCACAATCAAAATGCATCTGCGGGTTTAAGTCTGGTTAATTTATCTTGTCTCAAACGTTGTTTTTTTTTTTGCCGGTTTCGCTGTGGGTTTTTTATTCCACGTGTGCGTGCAGCCTGTTCTTAAGTGATTCTCTTTCTGCAGCCTCAGATGGATGAGAAGATCCAGCTGGGCCCCCGGGCTCAGGTCACGTGGGTGAAGGGCAGCAGCGGAGGAGCCAAGGCCAGTGACTCGGGTAAGAAAACATGCAATGACTGATCCGAGACCAGTGGACGGAACACTTCATTAACGGGAGTTGAAGATATCGTTCAGACCTGAAAATGACAGAGAAAGATTGTGTTTTATTACACGAAGCGAAGCTCATCTGATCTTGTGTTTTAAGAGGCCAGCTCAAAGTAGCAAAACACTGAACGCCCTCTCTCTCTTCTGCCTCCGTTCAGATTTGACTTAATGTAACAATCGTAAACTTCTTCAAAACAATGGTAATGAGTCATTTAGAGTCCCCAACTTGATTGGATTTCCTAACATTGACACACTGCATCGTCTTTGTGACCTGCCCGAACTCTGGTGAGATTGTAGCCGCTCAATGTCCCACGGTTGAGGTGCCAGTGGGGCCTTTTTAAAGAAGTACGACGTGTCGTACGACAGAGATGTTGAAAGCTGTTCCACTGTTGGAATAGCTACGGAAGTTGCAGCAAAGCGCCTCTGTTTATGATCATTGCGTCCTTGTTCCTCATTAATATCTCCTCTAACCTTTCTCCATAACAGAACTATCGCGGACAGCCGGCCTCAATCGTTACTCTGCGCTGCAGTCGACGCCGTCTCCTCAGCCCTCCACCACTCCTCCACAGAACCCCGACTTTGACTCCAGGAGAACTCTGGGAAGGTAACGAACACCGTCGAGTGCTTCTTTGTAGTTGAGCTCTCATCTTCAAACATTCTGATTTGACTTGAGTTTTTATTTTTGTTTGTTGTTTTGTTTTTTTCCTCCCGTCAGTCGTAGCAGTGCGGCGAGAGAACGCAGCGACGGCGAGCGGTCCGCCGCCCCCACGTCCTCACGGCCCGCACCGTTCACCAGGGGAGGCAGTTCGAAGGAGCTGCTGGAGAATCAAACCCCCGAGGAGCCGCAGAGAGACCGGGAGCGAGAGGGAGCCGAGCCCCGGAGGGAGAGCGTCACGGAGGACAAACCGGAGTGTGTCACCAGGGAACCTGGTGAGACACGCAGCTCCAACACTGGACGTACATTCAAATAATATGCAATGACATTTACATATAGGGCCACATGATCTTTGTGGGTTAACGCCCTTCTATTTTTACCTTTTTTTTGAAAGTATACTTTGCTTAAAATGTTTGATTTATTGTATGTATTGAAAGTGAGATTAGTTGGTGTTCATGTGACGAAGTCAGAGTAGACGACAAACAAACCCGACACTGTTGTTTTTATCGTCGACAGTGAAACCTGAGCCAGTAGTCCAGAACCCCGAAAGACCTCCAATGTCTGAGGAGGAGGCGGAGAGGAAGTCCAAGTCCATCATCGACGAGTTCCTGCACATAAACGACTACAAGGTGCTGAGATCCATAAGAAGATCAACCGTAGATGCAGGAAAATAAATCTGTGTTTTGAATATATAGATTAACGGGATAGTTCAGATATTTTGAGGTGGGGTTGTTTGGGATTCTTATCCGTAGCCCGCGTTTAACCTGCAGCGAAACTATTCTAAATATAGCGTACACTTAAATTATAAGGGTTTTTAAACAATCGTCCTACTTTTAACCACCGGCGCCGCAACAATAACTCACAGAATTCAGATGCGTATCAGTTCCTCTTCTCTCACGAGCTTCGGTCTTGATCGCGTGCCCTTTTAAAAAAAAAAATGTTCCCCGCAGGAGGCCGTTCAGTGCGTGAACGAGCTGGACTTGAGCTCTCAGCTGCACATCTTCGTGCGCGTCGGGGTGGAGTCGACCCTGGAGCGCAGCCAGATCACACGGGACCACATGGGCCAGCTCCTCTTCCAGCTGGTGCAGCAGGGCATCCTGCCCAAACCTCAGTTCTACAAAGGGTCAGTTCAGCTGCTGATTGGTGCACTCGGCCTTAAAAAAACCAAGCAAGCAACCGTGTCTGATTGTTGTTATTGTGACTGCTGCGTTCCCATAAAGTTGGAATGTTGATTCAGACACATTCTTCCCCCCCCCCCCCCCCCGTCTAATGATTCTGGGGGTTTGTTTGTTGCAGTGTTCTCTGCAGATCCAGCCAGATTATTATTGCTCATAGTTCGTTTACTTGGTTTCTCACCATGACTCCCAGTCAATTGCCCCACCGGACTTCATTGCCACCTATTTGTTGTCTCTTCCCTAAATTCTGCTTTGGGCAGAAATTAGGGAAGAGACAACAAATATACAACATACACAATATACATTTGTCCATTCGAGACAACAATACTCGAATGGACAAATGCCACCTGTTTACATTACATGTCATTTAGCTGACGCTTTTATCCAAAGAGACTTACAATAAGTGCATTAAACCACGAGTACAAACTCAGAACAATAAGAATGAAGAAAGTAATATTTCTTCAGAAAAATGTGATTTGTCACACCTTTTTTTTTTTTTTTTTTAAATGTTTTGCTAAAAGTGTCATGCATGAAGCGCTAGAGGCATTTACATGCAACAAACAAAGTACATTTGTAAATAACAATCAAATGTAGATTACTTTGTCTAATAGCTTTCAAAATCAACTTTTATGTAATAACAAAATAAGAATCAGAATTTGTCAAACAGTTTCTGCTTGATGGTGGTTTTCCAAAAGCGACACTTTGAAAAGTACTGTGATTACTGCGTGAACATGAAAACCCCTTATTTAGTTCTTCAGTGTCGTCTGTAATCTTAAAATAAAACGTATCGAAGGTTCGCTGTCGTTCCGGTCGGTTCATCCCAAAGTCAAAAGGGAAACTTTAAATAATGTAACGCTCAAATGGATGAAGAGGACGTGTACATGTTCTGCTCCACGATGGATGTAATGACACATTTACTTTGGGTTTAAATCCATATTTTCTAGGCGCTTGAATACACCATTGTGTCTTTTTGTCGTCTCAGGATTACGGACACGCTGGAACAAGCGGACGACATGGCCATCGACATTCCCCACATCTGGCTGTACCTGGCCGAGCTGCTCAGCCCGGTGCTGAAGGAAGGGGGCTTCTCTGTGAGAGAGCTCTTTAGGTACGACTCACGCACATAGAAAACATACTACAAATGTTTGCTGGATGAACATAATTACACACTTGTTTTTGTTTGTTCGGGCAACATTTCTCTAGTTCATGTTCCTCCTCCCTGTTCTCATTTCAGTGTTTACTCACATTTGAGATGCATGGAGGGGGAACTTCAACGGGCCCTTGTGGCTGCATGGGAAATTGTCCGAAGTGTTTTAAATTGTGTTTATTAAACTTCTCCGTTCGTCCGTTTTGTTCACAGTGAATTAAGCAAACCTTTGCTTCCTGTGGGAAGAGCTGGGATCTTAATCTCTGAAATACTGCACATACTATGCAAACAAATGGTAAGCGACACGTTCAATTGAGTAATTGGATTACCCGCTCGTTAAAAAGCCAGTTTAATCAATAGCTCCTTTGTAGTTAGATGTGTACACAGGTAATAGATGATGTTCACTTAAATGTCTATCAATGTTGGTGACATTTTTGTCAAATGGATTTAAATGTAAAAGCCAAGAGTAACGACCATAAAATGTACTTTTATGGTTCCTTTTTTTGAAATGTTGACAATTTTGGTGGATTTGGCTCGTTAAAATCTTTTTATGGAGATATATATATATATATATATACATATATTAGAGAAAGAGAGGTGCGACGTCGTCTCCTCTTGTCTCCACAGAGCCATAGGACGGTGGGTTCTTTGTGGAGGGAATCTGGCCTCAACTGGACCGACTTCCTGCCAGAGGAAGAGGACGTCCAGGCTTTCATCTCTCAGCAGGTTTGTGATGACGGCCTCCGCATAGATCTAGAAATATTTATATTGTAGGAAATCAACAGTTGGTTTTCTTGATTGATGCACATTATTCTCCGACCCCCTCCTAACTCTTTCCTTTGTCCCCATTTCATCATCTTCCTCCTCTATCGTCCATGTCTCCTCCCGTCTTTGACGCTACCAGAAACTCCAGTTCGTTGTGTCCGACGGCTCCAGTTCTGAGGCGGCTCTGTCCAAAAGGATCTGGTCTCCTGAAGAGCTGAGCCAGCAGCTGGAGAGACTCCTCCTGGAGGACATGGCCAGCGACGAGCAGATCTTTGACTGGGTCGAGGTGTGAGGAGTGACTCATTTCTTAGAGGGGGGGGGGGGGGGGGGACGGGGACATAACACACCTGCAAGCTAGTGGCTTAAATTCAGAGGGTCGTTTTAAAAAATAATATTATTACAACTGTTTCCTGTGCTTTTGTAGCATTACGGCCCACATGTGAAATTGACGAGCTGCGTGTTTTGCTTTATTTCCCAGGCAACCCTCGATGAATCTCAGATGAGCTCGTCTCCCTTCCTGAGGGCTTTGATGACGGCTGTGTGTAAGGCAGCAGTGAAAGGTAAGCACTGCGCCACCTGGAGGACAAACTTCATCTCTTCTGCTAAAATGCCACCGCTGATTTTTTAAACGTCGCCGTGCACTCACTTTTCACCGAAACAGATGATAACACCAACTGTCGAGTGGACACGGCCATTATCCAGAGGAGATTGCCTGTATTACTCAAGTACCTTAACTCAGACACGGAGCGACAGCTGCAAGCACTTTATGCACTTCAGGCGCTGATCGTCGCCCTCGATCAGCCTCCAAGTAAGTGCTGCGTCTCAGTTATATTAAGAGGAGGTGGGGGGGGAAACTGGGATGTATCAGAGAAGACTGAATCATTTTAAATGGTATTGTTGTAGAAAAATAGCTGGTCTGAAGCTGACAATCATGTCACATGATCTTCAGATAAAGTTCACCCCAGTTGTCATGGAATTGTAGATGCTCAAATAAAAAAATAAAGATGTATTTCTGAGTACGTTTAGTGGCGGGTTAAAAAGTTCCATTTCAAAAGGTAGTATACAAATGTTTCTACAGTAAATTTTCAACTCGATATTCAGATTATTCTAATCTGTAACATTAAAGCAGGGTCGTTAAGAGAAAACTCAATTTAAACAATTACAAACTTAGCCAACTCTTTTCCAATGGAAGTAGCGAACAGCATTAGCTCCAAAAGTCGCTACGCCTAACGAGAAAGTCGACAACACATCGGTGCCTCCCGCCAAAGCCACGCCCCCAAAAAATGATCCTGATGAACGTGGCAGGCAGAAAAGTTATTTCACTTTATGACTCCCCGTCGGAGCCCAAACGATGACGGGTGCATCCTTTTTCTTCCAGACCTTCTCCGGATGTTCTTCGACTGTCTCTATGACGAGGACGTGATCTCGGAGGACGCTTTCTACAAGTGGGAGACGAGCAAAGACCCCGCCGAGCAGGAGGGCAAAGGCGTGGCCCTCAAGTCCGTCACGGCCTTCTTCACCTGGCTGCGGGAGGCGGAGGAGGAGTCGGAAGACAATTGACGAGGGGGGAGGGGGGGGGGGGGGACGCGACGCGACGTGACGTAGTAGAACTGCATCCTCACGGCAGAACAAACAGACAAACATTCAAAATGTGTGTGTGTGTGTGTGGGCACAACGACATGTTTTACGGCTGGAATTTTTTTCTGCGGTACGGTTCCCTGAAACATGCCGCCATTTTGAGTTTGGATTCCAACGGCGGAAGCACTAAATACCTGTATTATACATAGAAAATATTTTTGTTTTAAATTTTAACTTACTTTTTGTTTTTGTTACTTTTTAAGAAGAGACTTAAAAGATACATAGGTTCCGGACTCTTTAATTTATTATTTTTTTAAGGACTGCAAATATGGAAGTTATTTAACATTTGCAGATGCTCACAAATGAGAACAACAACAGAAATAACAATATAATTAATTATAATAACAAAATAATAATTGTGAAATAAATAGCCTCCCCGGATTCCACGCTGTTTGGTTTAAAACAGGGTAAAACAAAGTTATTTTGGGATGAAGGGGAAGCGAGAGATAAAAACAAAAAAAAGGAATGGATGCACAGAAACTATTAACGTTGTCCGTGTATGACGTTTTGAGGTCAAAGGTTATCTCCTAATAACCAGGAAGTTTCCCTCAGCCTTGGCTAGCTCTACGTTGATATGTACATACACCTCGCGAGGGGCCGAGGGGATGCATTGGAGAAAGCGATGCAAGTCAGTCCAGAACTGTCGAAAACAAATGCAGATGAACAAACCGGATACATTGAAATAAAACGAGCAAAAAATTGCAACATTAAAAAACAAATGGCCAGGGTCGCTGAAACGTGAAATGCTTGTAATACTTCAGACCCACAGAGCAGATTAAAGCTTGTAAATACATTAAAGACAAAAAAAGGTATTTAAAAATGCTCATTGTCATGATTTGTTTGGTTGGTGTTTGATGAGGGATGCCAGATTAGTTTTGTGTGTGTGTGTGTGCGCGTGTGTCCTGGTTTTTGGGTAACACCTTGGCGTCCTGAGGAGCAGCTGAAGTCTCTATGAGACAATTAAAGCATCAACAAACTTTATTAATTGATCCCCAACTTGTGCTTTTGGCTTTGAAATAGTTGAAGCATAGTTCATTTCTCTTGTCTGCACTTTTTCATATGATTTTATTTATATATATATATGTGTGTGTGTGTGTGTGTGCCTTCTCCATATCTTATCCATTTTGCTTGTCTCTACAGCAGTTGACTTGATTTTCCGATCACCCAAAAAATTATTTGATTGATTGAAATGTTTAGCTTCTTCATTGAGAATTTGCTGCTTTTCTGTATGTCACTCTTATCTTTGGGTTTTCTAATGTTTCGGACAGCATAAGCAATACGAAGGAGTCCAAATAAGGAAATTGTGACCGCCATTGTTCAGCTTTCACACATTTCATAGAACAAACGATTAATCCATTAATTTTTTTGGGAAATAATAAGCGGATAAAAATAAAACCTGAAAATAATAGTTGGTAACCTCCGTGGACTGTATAAAAGGTTTCATTCCCATTAATGGTGAAATAGTCCGAATTTAAACAATGATGAAGCTAGAAAGCAGATGTATGCTCTTTTTTTTTCATGTTTTCTGTCTGTATTTTATTCGTAATGTGTGTCCATTACTGTTCTGAATAAGAGTGCGTCCATCTTCATGTTCACTTCATAGACAACTACATCTCCCATGAGTCTTTGCAACAGACAACCGTTCAAACCCTCACCAGGGCTGTAGTTTTTTTTAAATACTCATCAATAATAATTGATTTATCTCGGTTGACGTGACGGTTTGCTCATATTGTATTGAACTTTACGGTCGACGGTATCAACAAAACTCAAAATAATGTCAATAAATGTGTATATATAGCGGGGGGACGCTGTTGGGTCGCGCGCTCGCATCGTTTCCGTTAGTGACGAGAGGGTCGATTTTTAAAAAAGGTAAGTGTCGGCGGCCATGACAGTGGGGATCCTTCGACGTGACGCCAGCGACGTAACCAACGGTCCTAATGGGGCGGGGCTCATAAACAGAGAAATCTAAATAAAGGATCGTGCAGAAATTTACCCGAAAGTTGCTCACGTTTTCCTCCACCAGCAAGAGGTAAGTTTGATCCGCGTCGCGACGAGTCGCTCGCTAAACTTCAAGTTGCACCGATGCGACGCTGGAAATAACGCGTCTGCCGGCGGTTGGTTACAACTCGATGCAACTGAAATGCATTCTCTTTCGCCTTGCGCGACGCCATTACTGTGTGTGTGTATGTATGTATGTGTGTGTATGAATGTGTGTGTGTGTGTGTGTATAAACCAACGGACAAAATGGCGAAATTGCCTAAAAAAATAAAAAATTCTGGCAACTCATCTTCTTGGCTCGTGTGCACATTTATCGAAATGTATGCTGGCGAAGACTTTGGCGGTTGGGCCGAAGATGTTTGCACACAAGTGCGCCATTTATTCTGTTTTCATGAGAACGGGGGTGGGGGGGGGGCCCAAATGAATGAAGTGTTTTTTGTTTTTTTTACGGCGTCGCCATGTTTTAACCACGCACGTAACAGTTACACGGGACCGGGCCACAAACCAGTGTTGTGTTTTTTTATTTTTTTATTTTATTTCTCCCCCTGCGTGTTTTTTTTTTTTTCTTCTTTTTTTTTATCCAGGTTAATCTCGTGTGATGCCGATACGCCGAGTACCAGCGACTCCGACCCCGGAGAAGGCCCCTTCCGCTGCAGCAGAGAAAGGTAAGGCCGTGGGGGTCGTCCATCACCTGAACTCGGGACTGGAGCACGCGCAGCAGGACTCATTGCACCGGGGGTGGGGGGGGGGGCGACTGTAGTCAGTTTGGAGGTGCATTTTTTTTTTTTATCTCTGATTAAATCAGAATTATATTCTACAATATTTATTCTGCTTGCATGCATAGTTAAATCAGAATATATGCATCGTATTTTATTAGAACGTAACAAAAGTTAACTACTTCGTGAAACCCCTTTTTTTTTTTTTTTTTTTTAAATGAGAGAAAAAGCTGTTTGCTCCCGAGGTTTTGACTGCAAAATATCCAGACTGTCTTTGAACGTCCCCTTAAGTCTATGTCCAGGCTTAACTCCAGCAGATGTGGCCAATCAGCAGTCACGTGGTCAAATAGTGCACCAGGCATGAGCATGTGGAAATCAGAGGAAACCCTGCTGCACAACCAGAGCAGTAGCATCAACCTCTTGAGTCTCACAAGTACATTAAATGTCCGGAGACTGTTGTTGCATGTCGTAGATCCGGTCTAAACTCTACATCAGCGTCCTGACCCAACAACATGGGTCGCAAACGTTTGTGCTAACGTTATAAATTTATTGACACGCATGCCTGTATTTTGCAGTGAAAAAATGCTTGCGCGGTAGCTCTCCTTTTTATAATTTGCCGTGACTTTATTGCCAAAGTGGCACAAACGAAATGGAAAATCTCCAAAAGACGATGCTTCCGCAGCCGAGTAGTCATAAAATGCATTTTAAGTTGTGGTGACCCCAGCGTTGTTGTACATATTATTCCTCTGAATGCCAATGGTTTCCTCCGACACAGAGCCAGAGGAAGCGTCCTCAGAGGAGTCGCCCGCCGCCGAAGAGGAGCCGGCCGCACCCTCAGCGGCGCCGGCCGACGGCGAGGATGGCGAAGCCACGGCCGAGACGGAGCCCACGGAGAACGGGGACAAGGCCGAAGACCCCGCCGAGGAGAAAGTAGAAGAAGGGACGGAAAAGAAAGAGTGAGTTTCACCAGAGCGCTAGTGTGCAAACTCTTGAACGCTGCGATATTTCACTTTGATAGCACTTTTATCTGTTTATATTATCCTTACCTCCGCTGGATAACGGCAGGCTGCTCCTCCTCATTGGTTGCAGTGTTGCATTTCCAAAGGACGAGCGCAGCGCCCGTTTTGGAAACCCGCCTGTTCGGCCTCTGGTCCTGCTGCTCCGCAAGCGTTCTCGAGAACCGCTCCTATAAAATACTTTACACGTCGCCCCAAGCTACTCGCGTCAGAAACATGGCTGAAACGCACTTTACCTCAAACGGATATAGATTTATTGTTAACTTACAAAAGGCACCCAAAGCACATATACAAAAAAACGTGCAACTCAATTGTGTACCAATAACTTACTTCGGAGGAAAACATTGTAGTATATTTACCTGACAGAGAAATGCTACCGGTTAAGATATAACTATTAAATCAAATATGATGCATTATTACTCATTAAACTACCATGTTAGCAATTGAAAGCTCCACTTTGAACAGTTAATTAAAATAAAGCTCATCGGGCTGATGATGCCTCTTTCACTCTTCACTTTCATTTAAATGCACTACTTTTTATTGTGCTGTTTAAAAGTTTAACTAATAGTTATTCAAAGTTTTGAGTGCTCTACTTCTGCCAAACATTCCCAGTTGGAGTATGGAAGAGAAGGAAAGCTAGATGTAGATTTTGTATCTTGCTCTGAAAGGTCTCATTATCTTCATACATGCAGAACAATACTTAAATTACTCTCATTTAGCCGTAGTTGGAAGTATTAGTGACTTATTTCTTCTCACAGACCGTGCGTGACAAAGCGAACATTGACTTTTCTGCACGTAGCACACTAGCCTAGCAAACCGGGACGGGGTCAAATTACATGGTGATCATTCAGACAGATGTTCTCAAACTTCATTTTGTCTTTCCCGCCGGTGACAAAGGGACAAATGCAAGGACTGCGCGGCTGGACAGTGTGCAACACACTGCTATGTTCTCCTACCAAGGTGAGGATGTGATAAAGATAAAGGGTGGTAGAAATCACAGTGAAATATCGCTTCTGAAGGAAACGAACCCCTTCGCTGAACTTGTGTCTTGCTCCTCCTCTTCGGCTGGCAGGTTGAAGGACGGCTACAAGTTCGTGAAAGCCAAATCCAAGAAGGTGAAACGAGCGATTCCCGCGTGGGCGAGCGTCGCCGCCGGC
Organism: Cyclopterus lumpus; assembly: GCF_009769545.1. Taxonomy (NCBI): domain Eukaryota; kingdom Metazoa; phylum Chordata; class Actinopteri; order Perciformes; family Cyclopteridae; genus Cyclopterus; species Cyclopterus lumpus. The sequence goes on along the minus strand of NC_046970.1, from coordinate 22,447,847 downwards.
AAAAAGCTCCCCGTTGCCAACTTTGCAGGCACTCAGCACAAAGTGGATAATATTCTCATCGAAGCTATTACGGTGTGTAGGAACTCTGTAAATCCATCGATGCAGTCGGTCACAAGGGGGCTCGTTTTCTTTCTTTTTTTTAAAACCTTTTTGTTCTTTCTCCTCCTTATTGTCCTCCTTTTCTTCACAGTCTTATAATGACAAGTCTGGAGTTTCTTACCAGTCCTTCATGAAATATATTCTGAAAAAATACCCGGAGATGGAGCTCGGCAAGAAGAAGTTTCTCCTCAAGAAAGCAATGAAGAAACATTTGGAGAAGGGGACCATCAAACAGGTAAATGTTAAATGAGGAACGACATTTTTACAATTTTGCATCTGGAACTTTTTCATGGAACATTAACGAGAAGACGTGCAATGCAACGGGTTCTTTTTAAAATGTCCTGCGGGGTTTACACGTTTTGGATGGCGTTGATAGATTGTAAACTTCCCAGAATCCACAAAAAAGAGCCAACTAGAGCTGCAACACATTTTGAAATCCCTCTTGGAAGTAACCTTTTGGTGAAGGCGACTGGTGTGATTCACAGATGCTCATTAACGTGTGCGAAAACACGACTCACTCTTGTTGTTGTTGTTGTTGGTCTGTCTCTCTCGCAGCTGAAGGGCAAAGGCCTTTCGGGGACCTTCGCCATCGGGAAGCAGTCCGCCTCTAGTAAGGTATGTAGCAGCGAAGCAAGGATGTGATGGCCACTGCTGGTTTTCTGAGAGGATGCGTATTTCCCAAAATGCATTGTTTCTAAATCGGTGTCCAACTTGCTCTATGGGACTGAGGGAACGCCTTCAGTAGTAAATCACAGTGAAATGGCTCATAGATTGTTGGGTGGTATGATGACAACATCTGTATCATAGTAAGATTCTGGTTTTTTCTCAATAAATCACCAGTTTTATTTGTATATATTTGTTGCGAGAATGGGTCTTTAACAGATTTACGGCATATTCTGCAGTTGGGAGCACATCTAGTATACACACACACACCGTGATGTCATTATGGTTATACTGTTGGCTTTAATTACACTGGAGGTTTGCTTGGTCCCACAATTTGATTTTATTATATATATATATATAAAAAAAATCAAATTGTGAGAAGAAAATCGGAGTGCACGAAACGGTTGCAGAATTGTTTTTGTGCAAACTGTAACGTACATTGGAAAAATACAAATAATAAGTGAGCAACAAAATGTATCTCCCGTGGTATAATCATTAAAATAGTCTTTCTTGACTGGCTTTTTACTAAATGTGTGTCACATCTTGTCGTGCCGTCTTGTTTCACCCCGTTAAAAATAGTTGTTTGTGGGCTATTATACACTGTTGTGTTATGACTGAGTGGCAGTATATGAGAAATCTAATGCCAGCCAGCACTAGTTTAATTTACCTTTTTTGTTACTGAAGTTGTGTCAACAGTTTCAGAGTCTGGTGTGTTTGGTTGTAATTGTCGTCCATGTGAACGTTGTTGCAGAAAGCAGCTGTGAAGGCTGAGGCTCTGGGAGACGCTCTTCCCCTCATCATCACTCGGCTCTGTGAGCCCAAAGAGGCCTCTTACTACCTGATAAGGAAATACCTGGAGCAGCACTTCCCCAGCCTAAACATCCAAAACAGGTACAGAAAAATATTTTCCCGAGCGGCAAACAATCTATTATTTTTTTAAGTCTTTCACGTTACAAAAGTTTCCCTTTTTTTTTTTTTTTTCAATCTTGCCAACCGTCAGAAAACCCACTATATTGAAATGCTGATGTTAAATGGAGTAGATGCAAGAAAGTTGGATTTTGAGAGGCTGTAAAATATTTATCTTTATCATAGACGGGTAAATACGTCAATTATTTGAAGTTTTTCACACAAATGAACTTCAAAGATGACACAGCTCTACTTTAGTGGCTCAGCAACTTGTAGAGGTGGGTGTATAATGTTTGCTGACCTTTTTTATTGAATATATTGATTGACAGGCCAGATGTACTGAAGTCCGCCCTGGTGAAGGCAGTCGAGCGAGGACATCTGGAGCAAATCACCGGGAAAGGAGCCAACGGTACTTTCCAGGTAAAGCTCTCTACATAAAATGATGACCGGTACACTTTTCAACGTTGTCAGAACGTGGGGCCTCGATCTGAAGCCACAGGTTCAGTGAAGCACGTACGACCCGATGCCCATAACCCTGTTCGTGTCCCGCCTGTCGCAGCTGAAGCGTACCGGTAACCAAGTCCTGCTGAAGGGCAGCAACTTGGAGGACGCCATCACGACCGCCATCACCGCCATGAACGAACCGAAAACCTGCAGCACGACCATTCTGCGCCGATACCTGGTGGACGCAAACAAGGACAGGAAGGAGTACCAATTATGTAAGACTCCTCCTCCTTTCTTTACAAGTCTTAGCTGGACGGCTGCTGACTTCTGACTTAGTAAATCAAATGTCACGATGGCTTAATGAGAAAAGTAACTAACTCAACGGAAGCTGATAAAAGTGCTCTGACGCCAGCGAGGAGCTCATCTCCTAAAAGCTGCTGATTCTGTGTGAAAAATTGGTGATTCAGCTGAAAACTGAACACGAGCTTAATCGTGAGCCTCGCATACGATCCTGTCGGCTTTCGGTTCGTGCATTAGTTCTTGCACATCCTGACAAACCTTTTGGCAACTTCCTCAGCTGCTTCCTTTAGCGATTGACGTGCACGCCTATCAGTCAAGTTGTTTGCTCCTTTTTTTTAAAAGAAAATGCAGGCTGGTTCTTAACGGTGCTCTTAAAGCCCCTGAAGTCTCGATAATTCTGCAACAAAGTTCAGAAAAGTTGATTATTCCACAAGATGGATGTGACGCCTCTCTGGATGTTTTTTGACTTTTTTTTTTCTAAACATAAAAGCTATTTATCTTTTTATTGCAACAACATGAAGGCAAGTTGATCACAGCTGCTGTTCCCCGCACACGTTTTCCAGGACGATGCCACTCTTAAGTGTGCATTCTGAACGCGGTTACATGGTCTGTGCACTAAAAGGAGAACTCTTTTCTTTAGTGGCCAGTCTGAGGAGGACCCTGACGAAGTGTAAAGTACTCGGCTGGATGGAGCAGATCACCGGTCACGGCTTCACCGGGACCTACCAGCTCTCGTTCCCCTTCTACCCGAGGTATGGCAACATTTTTATATTTAAGCATTTAATGCACTATATTCCTTTTTTCTTAACCACACTTTTGTCACATGGTTAAAGGTTATTTTAGTCGGTACACTAGGCTTTCCATACAAAGTGTAATTTTTTAAAGAAACGCAGATAAGTTGGAAGCTTTCGAGACAATATTAGTAAAAAAAAGAGAACTGATTATTTTATTTTTCTCTTTAGCCCGACCATCCTGTACCCAGAAAAGTTCAACGACCTTACAAAGAAAACCCCGCCGCCCAAGCAGAGGCGGAAGGCTGACTCTTCTGACGAGGAGGATGACGAAGAAGAGGAGGAGGAGGAGGAAGAAGAAGAGGAAGAAGAGTCTGAGGACGAAGCTCCCTCTCGGAGGTTGGTAAAGAGAAATGCCTGCACACTGACAAATCTATTTCCTATTGTTTAAAAGAATAAATTCAAAAGTTTCAGTTATTTTAAACCAAACATTTGCACAAACGTGTCCTTTTATACACGGCTGTAAATTACTTTTTATGGCTGAGGCTATGAACAATTATCACAAGAAGCTGGATATTTTAATAGCATACCATTTATATTCTCTTATGTGTGGTTTGGAGTCACTGTTACACAATTATTGCAGTTTTCCAATAACCACGAGTGACGTTTTATAATCGCGCTGCTTCACTGTTCACATTTTGTTTTTAGAAAATCCCAAAAGAGGCCTCCACCCAAGGTTCGCCGCCCCCCTCCAGCCAAGAAGTCCCGCAGCTCTAGTCAGTCGAAAGCTAAAGGCAGGGGCCGAACCCCCGTGAAGAAGTCTCCGGCCAAGAAGGCGGCGTCTCCGGCAAAGCGAGGGGGCAGGAAGTCATCGGCCTCTAAGAAGGAATCCACGGCGCCGCCAAAAGCCACGCCCGTCAAGAGGGGAGCTCCCGCGAAGAAACCCAAAACGCCGGCGGTTAAGAAGCTGGCCAAAAGGGGGGCCAAGCGACCGGTGTCCAGAGATTCGTCCCCAGACGAGGAGGAGGAAGAGGAGGAGGAGGAGGTCCCGGTCCTGAAGGAGACGACGAGGAGCGGGTCCAAGCGGTCCAAGCCCGAGGACTCGCCCGCCAAGGAGCCCGTGGTCAAAAGGGCGGCGGCGACCAGAGGCGGCTCCAAGAGCCCGGCGGCCAAAGTGACATCCCCGGAGAAACCTGCAGTCAAAAAGGGGGGCGCGAAGAGCGGCAAGAAGTCCACCCGCAGGTCCAAGAGGGGGAAATACTGAGCCCACGAGAGCCTCCACAAACTGGGCCGCTTCAATGCTCTCTCTCTCTCTCTCTCTCTCTCTCTCTCTCTCTCTCTCTCTCTCTCTCTCTCTCTCTCTCACGTTTTCTCCCTTTTTAACGGGGCAGGTTTCTTTTTTTTTCCTTTTTTAAAAATTTTTTATTTCTACTGTAGATTTAAGAATGTTATCCTTCCAAGTTTTACTGTACACTGAACGTTTTTTTTTTGGAGTTCCTTTTTTTTTTTTTTTTTTAAATCACCATGTGTAGAAAAGCTCAGTTAGATTTTGCCGTGCGATCGGAAGCGGAGCGAGAGCCTTGTAGTGACTTTGTTTTTATATCCGTTCCACACTCTTTAGTCGTCGGCAGCGCGCCTTCCTAATGTCACATGAAGTGAGATATCGGCGAAGTCCATTTTAATTTTTAGATATGGGTGGAGAAACGTTCCGAATATTTTATTAAAAAAAAAAAAAAGACAGATTTTAAGGTTCTCCTGTATCGTGGGACAAAACATTATTTTTGGACCGTGCAGTGCTGCACAATAATTTGAATTTGTATCCATCCGTTAAATTATATTATTATTTACAATGATTTGATATTTGTTTTATTTAAAAACGACAAAAAAAAAAGCCCCATGAAAAGATTTGGCTTGCAGGTGATGGATTGTGGGACTGAACAGAGAGGAAAAAAACGCACTGTTGGTTTTAATTTCAAACACTTTAGGGGAAAGAAATGTGTCTCTTGATACGTGTCCGTAACAAGCTTATACATAAATTGATTTTATTGCTTTACAGCTGTGATTCAGTACCAAACCGTAAGATGTGTTTGTTAATAAGAAAAAGGAGAATATTGGCTCATACATACCCTGCATGCATGTATTCCTTGTGTTAAGCTTTTTTTCCAAGTCATTAATAAAATGGCTATATTTGTAAACTCTTGCTGTTTTTTTTTTTGTGTCCGTGTGCAGAGAGAATTTCCACAGCCCATGTTCCCCAATTGCAGAATATATAGATGCATAAATCATCATTTTTCCAGCCGTACATGGTTTATGTTTATGATGCAACGGTCGTGAGGCTTGTTCTTCAGAAACACGATAAAAACAAGAGGTTGTTTTTTTACCTAAAAACACGACGTGTTTAAACATCCTCTTTGTTTAGTGGAGAGAATCATTGAGAAATGCGGGCGCGTGTTTTAAGTTTGTGGAGATTATATTGCTCCACTATTACATTCCTTTTTTTTTAAATTAAAATAGTTGAAAACTAAATAGTACCTTGTTTCAGTGGGACTGGGTTCAAAGGTTGGATGCTTTGGTGGAAAGTTATTTATTAATTTTTGTGTACTGAGGTATCTCCTCCCCCCCCCCCCCCTCCCCCGTCCCCCTGTGTATATATCCAATAGATATAGTTACTATTTAGATTGTACTTAAAGTTAACAAGATGTGTCTATAAGTTGTTTACAGCTGCACCAAACACATGTTTCCTCTCTAAACTTCTCAGGGGTCTCATGCGTCACTAAAATAAATGCGTTTTGTGGGTGGTTCGGGGGAGGAGGAGGAGTGGGGGGGGGGGGGAGAAGTGAGAAGACCTTGGATTAAACCACCGACCTGCATTGAAGTAGCTCAAGATGAGCTGCTACGTAGACGGTGAAGGGGAGACTGACTGTATTTACTTATGAGCTTAATTCTATCGTGTCATCAATATTTAGGATGTGTCAATTTTGAAAATATATTTAATATTTCATTATCTATTATATAACATTATTGTTCAAGGAATTGTTCTTGCTCTGAATTATTTAGTTTAGTTTTAAAAGCCTGTTGAATTTATTTGTGTAACTAAATGTAATATAATAATAATTCTTAACACCTGTAGTTTAAACACATATTTACAAACATAAGATTAAAGTATAATGAAATCAAAAGCATGAGTGTGTGTGTATATATTTACAAATATATACACACACACACACACACAAAGGTATGAACAAAGATATTAAGATATTACATTATTCTCCAATGGACTTCAGCAGAGAGTTAAATTCTTCGAGAGTTTTCTTTCTTTGAGTGATCCGGGAAAATGTTTTATGTTTATGAATAAAAGTCGACTTCCCCATCACCACTTGACGTGTGACGTCACAGGGGGGAATTGCGCAATGAGAAGGAATTTCTGGAGCTTAAAAAAAAAAAAGGAGGAGGAAAAGAAGCTGGAGAGAAAACAAAGTGTATACAGAGAGACGGGAGGAGACAATAAACGCGTTATCTTCCGCTTACTTTCATATCTCAGGGACGTGCTCATATACACCCCCCCCCCCCCCCCCCCTCCACCAGCAGCAGCACACCTGGGCCACCGAGGAGCGGCAGCAGGTAGAAAGGTGAGGAAGCGCGTCCACCGCTCCACGTGAAGAAGAAGAACGGGAGGAGGAAGAGGAGGAAGAAGACTGGTTGTGTTTGTGGAGCCTCTCCGACTCTGAAACGTGAGTTCTCTTAAGATTTCAAAGCCTCGTTAGGAACATGAGCACGCACACACACACACACACACGCACACACACGCACACGTATACACGAGGGGCGGAAACGGTTCAAAGGTTTGGTCCAGAGAAGTTTCACATGTGAAACAGAAATCATAACTTTGACGCGTTTGTGGAGCTGATTTAAAAAAAAAAAATTAAAAAAAAAATGATGCGCTGCTAAACTGTTTTAACGAGGCCTAAATAAATGTTTAAAAATCACAGGTGACCGACCTAAATCACGTTCCTCCTCCTGCAACGCGTCCGGTTGCACCTCTAACCCCCTCCTCCAGTGGACTCCTCCTGTTGTGATTGTGTGACTTGTGGTTTTCATTTTCTAAATTATTTTTTTAATTTTGAGCGCAGCTTTTCTCGTGAGTGTGAGACGGCCTTGGCAGCGCAGCATGGGCGAGGCACCGGCCAGAGAAGGTGGGACAGTCACGAGATCAGCAGAGGTGACTCCAGAAATGGGATTTTTTTTTCTTTTTCTCTCCATCTTTCACATTGGTGATTTATTTTATTTATTTATTTTTGACTAAACTTGTCTTTTTATAAAGTACGTGGGCTCATTTCTTGTGGATGACCGCTGCCTGGACGACCAGATTGAGCAACTGCACGCTCAGCTGAAGTCCCTCAAAGTGAGTCCTGAGCCCTTTGCCAGCTTTCTAACTGTTAAAGTGAGGATTAAAAAAATCAAAATATGTTGGTTGTCTTCAATCAGACGTGCAAAAGACGGAGGCCCGTGTCCCTAAAATTCTCCATCAAAGGTGTGAAAATGTACAACGAGGATGAAACGGTACGCGTGAAAACATCTCACACACACACACACACACACACACACGTACACCAGGAGGCCTCAAATATTAAAATGATGTGTGTTTCCGGTCAGACGCTCCTAATGGCTCACGCTCTGCGTCGGGTCTCTCTGTCCACCGCCCGGCCCACCGACGCCCAGTTTGCCTTCGTCTCCCACAACCCGGGCAGCACCGACGCCCAGCTGTACTGCCACGTGTTTCAAGCCCGGCACTCCAGAGCGGTGAGAAGTGACCAAACGACCAAAAGGGAGCCGCTCGAGTATTTAGAGAGAAACGTGTCCGGTTTAAAAAAAGAAAAGTGCAAACGGTATATTTGTGATGCTTCAAAGGAAGAATGTCTTGTATTCGTTTTAATATTTTCCTTGTCCAGAACGATTCAGGAGGTTGTGACACTGAGGTCCCTCAAAACGAGTCATCGTCTGCGCTCTTAAACGAACCATTTTAACGTCTTTTTAAACTGGTGCTTAAAAAGACCAGTGTGCAGGATGTTGGATTATCGGATTCATAACTATATTAGTGTGTAATCACTTAGAACGAGCCCTTCATAAAGAGTCGGCCATGTTGTTTCTACAGAGAGAGACTCTTCCCCTGAGGACAGACCCTCCGTAGCTCTCCGACTCTCTTTTTTATTTAGACGGTTGCAATCTGCCACCTCGCCACCAGATGGCACTAAATCCCACACGCCGCTTCTGTCCACGTTCCCTCCTGTAGGCGCAGTTCCTGAACCTGCTGCTCTGCCGCTGTTTCCAGCTGTGTTACTTGGAGAAGCACCCAGAGGAGGCCCAGGAAGACTCCGTGGGCTCGATGCCTCGCCGCAACCCCTCCCTGCTCAACCACGGCTTCCCTCTCAGCGTCAGCGCCCTGGTCTCCTTCAGAAGGGCCCCCTTCCAGGGGTTGCTGCCGGGGACTAAGGTTTGAAACGTCTTCCTCGTATTCACTCTTGTATTCCTTCGCGTTTTCCCTTTTCACCCCAGTGTCCCCCCCCCCCCCCGACCGTCTACAGAAGGATCAAAAGTCCTTCGATGACCTGCAGAGCAGCCAAGACGAAGTCTTCCCCACCTCCTCCCCCTCGCTGGTGCGAAAGAAAGCCATCCGCACCAAAGCGCTGCGCTCCGGGGCGTACCGCTCCTTCACGTTCACGCCGCTCAAGCAGCGCGGCGTTCAGGAGCGACTGAGTGCGTCACAAGGTGGGCCGAGTGTTCACAGAGCGCTGTCGAGAGTGAGGGAGTTGATTAGGTAAAGCAACCTCCTCCTCCTCCTCCTCCTCCGTGTTCAGGTGATGGGGAGTCACTCACTGTCTGTTGTGGTGTCAGAAGGTAGATTTTGTGATTTTTACTCGATAAGGTGATGGATAATGGTCTCACGTGGATCTTTTTTTAATTATTTTTTATTGCTAATGTTTTTGCAATGCCTTGAAACGCATCGTTTTTCCTCATTTTATTTAATCCCCACTGGTTTTGTTCACCTCGGCCCTGATTCTCCTGGGGTTAGTAGCTCCACGTTTTTCTTCGGACCTGGACGCGTAAACGTCTCCAACTCCACCACCCAATGACTTTCTCTCCTCTTCTCTGCGACTCAGGAGAGGGCAAAGACGAAGCCCCGGCGAGGAAGTCCCGCCCGCCGAGCTTGGGCGAAACCGAAGAAGCTCTGGCTCAGGCGGTGTGGCGTTGGGCTGGCATCGCAACGTGAGCGCCACTCATTTCACGGCCCTGTCCCACTCGTTTCTTTTTTGTTTGTCATCGTTTCTTCTTCTTCTTCTTCTTCTTCTTCTTACCGCGTGACCTTTTGTGGTTATATTTCAGTGACGCCAGCTGTTCCCTGCTTGCGGACGATGTTCTGGGGTCGTACCTCCTGTGCCCTCATCCTAAAAAACCCAAATGTGGCTCTCTCATCATCCGCTTCCCCACTGGCCTGATCACCCACCTCATCGAAAACACAAGCGCGGGGAAATTGCTGCTTGAGGTAGTCGTTTTGTCCAGATTGAACACATAATTATTAGCTTGAAGTGCACTGATATGATGCTGATATCGGTCCCACACTGATTCAAATAGCTGGATCGGGTATTGGATACCATACATTTTATATCCATGCATTTATTTGTTACATTTTTAGAAAGGGAAAGCAATGTTTAAGTCACTTCCACACAGTGGGGCATCCTGCTCATTATTAAACGCTGGTATCGGATCAAAAAGTAGAATCTCTTAAGTATGTGTGAGTCGTCCGGGATAATATTTGTTTAGATTTGTAGCGGAAACCAGATGAAATGCAGACTTGACTATAGAGGAAATGGCTCACTCCTCCAAAAAAAAATGGGTTTTGACTCATTTCCCCCTTGTTACTTTATGAATAACATTTCATAAATAACATGCATTACTTAGGAGTGTTTATGTGATATTACAATGTCCATTAATGTGTATTGGGCGTCGGAGAGGTAAAGTATACAAGTACTTTGACTTATTTAGACTATAAACTCAGCTCTGAGACAAACTCACTGGAACCAAGAATAATTAAGTGTTTGTTTTGATTAAACAGATAAATCTGTTGTTGTGACCTTTTTTGATCTTACGGCGTTGTCTTCCTCTTTTCTTTGCAGACGCACAAGACTGAATTCGGTTCCATAGCCGAGCTGATCGAACACTACACGGAGACTTGCGGTGAGCTGGCGTGCGCGCTGAGCTGTGCGCGAGTGAACCACTGCTACGAGTGGGAGGAACACGGCGACAAAGCCGAGGTCAAAAGCTCCCGCGGAAAGCACTGGTTCTGAACCCTGGACACTGGGACTTGTGGATTGCCAACCTCAGAATGAGTGACACCACCTTTTCTTTTTTTTTTTTATTATTATTATTGATTTTTGCACATGTATCATCTCTTATCTTTAAAAAAAAAAAAAAAAATCACATTTGGTGTTTTTTGGGGGGGGGGGGAGGCTTCATTAACTGCATACAATGCACCTATACCTACTAGTGTTGGCACTTATTTGTATAGTTATACGAGCAATTTCATCAAAGGGTACTTATCTGTAAACATGTTGTGCTTGCTGCTTTTTTAAGTATTTTTTTTTTAAAGTATTTGTGCCCTTTTTAAGGCATCAGACGATATTTGATATTAATATTTGCGGGGGATGGCAAAGCCGTACATTAGTCATCACATTTTTTTATTCCCTGATTTTTAATCCTGCATATGGTTCAAAGTATCTGTGTTTTTTTAAAAAAGTTTTTGTTTACTGGTTTTAACTGGTGATGTTTGTTAAAGTCTGTGTGCAGGGTATATTAAACTGCATACAGGTATATGAAAGTATAGGTCTTGATCATAAGGGTTGCATGTGAGATTGTTTTCTTGTCCCAAAAGTTTTTTTTTTTATTTTACCATCTTTTCCCAGCAAACAGTTTTCATATTGTTCCCCCCGGTTTGAGATTAAATGACAGATTTTTCTGTTTTCAACCCAAATCCAGTTAAAAAGTTGTTTTCCATTATTTATGACTGCACTGCACAACCTCACCTGCAGGTTTGGGAGTGAGAAAGATGATACTTGCCTCTGCAAATATTGTTGATTTTTAATTTTCAACACAATCTTAACATTATAACCTTTTTTTTAATGAATGTGGGAATTATTATTATTTTAGGTTTGTAATAAACTAGCAAGTGATTTATTGTTTGACATCCGGTGAGGCATCAAATATCTGTATTCGGTGACCTCACTCCCTCCTCAACAAAATGGCCGCCTGTCATGGCCCGTCCCTCCCAACGGTTGTTTATGGTTGCTAAGCAACTTCATAAAACGTCACCTGTCGAGTGCACCACGTGTCCGCCTCGAGCCGCAGAGGTGTTTTTAAATGTCCTTGTGAGTTTTTTTTTTTTCTTTCTCCACCGTGTTTTGAACTCTTCCAGTAAGCCGGCTGCTCCCGGTGGACTGCCACCGGCTTGTGCTCGTTATTAGCCGTTAGTCTGATGACCTTTTCCGGTTCCGACTCGGTTCATGTATTTTGTAAAGCAGAATTAAACACGGCCCCCTGATTCCAACACGTCACGCGCCGCACGCGCCGCCCGCTGCCATGGGGTCCGAGTCGGTGAAGGTGGTGGTCCGGTGCCGGCCCCTGAACCACCGGGAGCGGGCTCTCGGCTCCAACACGGTGCTGTCCATGGACCTGCACCGGGGCCAGTGCTTCATCTCGAGGCCCGGCGCGCGCGACGAGCCCCCGAAACAGTTCACCTTCGACGGCACCTACTTCATGGACCAGCCCACCGAGCGCATGTACAACGAGATCGCCTACCCTTTGGTAGAGGTGAGCTCCCTGGGACCACTTTGTTGGTTTGTTTGTTTGTTTGTTTTTAGCACCAACACACGGGCATTGCAAAAGCTGGTCACGTGTTTAATGCCCCCCCCCCCCCCCCCCCCAGTCCAACAACAGTATATCTTATTGCTAAAGACTGCAGACCTCATTATTTACTTAACGGCCAGCTGTCATTTTTTTAAAGGTCATCTTTTAAAATAAGCTTCATAGAAAAGAAGGGGAAAAAAAGGTAATTAATGCCACATTTCTTCATGTTTTTATTATTATTATGATTTATTTACAGGGCGTCACTGAGGGCTACAATGGAACAATCTTCGCCTATGGACAAACTGGAAGTGGGAAGTCTTTCACCATGCAGGGAGTGTCCGATCCTGCAGCCCAGAGGGGGGTCATCCCGAGAGCCTTTGAGCACATCTTTGAGAGTATTCAGGTAGGTTGGGACAAACCGGAGTTAAATATGCAACATAATCCAATTTATGCATTCATAAGCCTCCCTCGTTCCAGTGTGTTTTTATTTCTTCTGTTTGCATGATATGCGTACTTGCTTCAGTGGTTCTATTTTCTGTCCAGGCTTGCTCAGAGACGATACTTGTGTGTGTGTGTGTGTGTGTGTGTTGTTTTGTGCAAGCTAGTGTGCAGAGAATACGAAATTCCTGGTGAGGGCCTCCTACTTGGAGATTTACAATGAAGAAATCCGAGACCTTTTGGGTAGTGACACCAAGCAGAGATTGGAGGTAAGGCTCTCCTGTTGTTTCAATAAACAAAACAACCGGCAACACAGTGAAACAAGCCAAACAAGGTCATCAGCCTTTTGTCGAGCACGGTCCTTATTAAACTCGTTCATCAGGCTTCTTCTCTGGCAGCGGAACCTCTGTGCCGCTTACGTCGCGCAGACAATGCGGTGCAAGTTGCCACGGTTACGTGATTTCTTGAAGGTCAAGACGTTTGCACGAGTATTTTTTTTTTGTGTGTGTGATGGATGGATGCTCAGCTGAAAGAGCATCCAGAGCGTGGGGTGTATGCGCGGGACCTCTCCATGCACACGGTGCACAGTGTGGGGGAGTGTGAGAGGATCATCGAGGGCGGGTGGCGGAACCGGGCCGTGGGCTACACGCTGATGAACAAGGACTCCTCACGGTCCCACTCCATCTTCACCATCCATCTGGAGATCTGCAACACAGGTGAACACACACACACACACACACACACACACACACACACACACACACACACACACACACACACACACACACACACACACACACACACACACACACACACACACACTAGCTGCAACATGTGTATCTATAATCAGTTCAATGTGCGATAGAGGTGCTTGTAGGAACATGTGATCCTTCCAGCTGCTCGATATTAAAGTGCAGGATGTCAACAAGTTGTCCTTGGTGTGTTATCTCTTTTTTTTTTTTATTTATCTACTTTCCCTTGAATGTGTGTGTATGTGTGTGTGTATATATATATATATATATATATATATATATATATATATATATATATAATATACCTGGCTTTTTTTTTTTTACCTGGCTTCCTTGTTAAGAAAGATCATAAGTATGTTGTTTTTAAAATGATGGACAAAAAAAACACATAAAATGACTGTATTCAAATTTTAGACAGGGAGCCAACCTTTGAACATAAAAAAAAAAAACTATTTAAAAGTCTCGCAAAAATGCTACTCGGTTAAACCAAGAATTAAAAAACAAAACAAAAGCATGGCGAACCTATTTGAAACCTTTTTTTTTTTTTTATTCGTAAAAAACATAAACTGCAAAAATAATTATGAAAAAATACATTATGAGAACAGATAATGAACTAATGAATAATATAAAGGGAGTGTGACGAGCTGTGTTGACTAAAAGTTTCTCTGTATCAACGCGTCTCAGATGCAGATGGCCAGGATCGTCTGCGAGCAGCTAAACTCAACCTCGTCGACCTGGCAGGAAGTGAGCGTCAGTCCAAGACCGGCGCCACGGGCGAGCGACTCCGCGAGGCCACCAAGATCAACCTCTCCCTCTCGGCCCTGGGCAACGTCATCTCGGCGCTGGTGGACGGCCGCTCCAAACACGTCCCCTACCGGGACTCCAAGCTGACCCGGCTGCTGCAGGACTCTCTGGGAGGCAACACGCGCACCCTGATGATCGCCTGTCTCTCGCCCTCGGACAACAACTACGAGGAGAGCCTGAGCACGCTGCGCTACGCCAACCGCGCCAAGAGCATCCAGAACAGGCCTCGCATCAACGAGGACCCCAAGGATGCTCTGCTCCGAGAGTTTCAGGAGGAGATCAAGAAGCTGCGGGCACTCATCTCCGGCCGGCTGGGCACCGCTGACCTTGCGTGTGAGTGATATGCGTCGAAACTTGCCTTCAGATGCATGGAATTTTTGATAATTGACAAAAGATTTAAATGCAGGCGGTGAAACATGTTTAAAAGTCTCGCAAAAATGCTACTCGGTTAAACCAAGAATTAAAAAACAAAACAAAAGCATGGCGAACCTATTTGAAACCTATTTTTTTTTTATTCGTAAAAAACATAAACTGCAAAAATAATTATGCTTCTCAGTTGACCGCTTTGTTTATCGCGCAGCTCTGCTGGCCGGTCAGGTGTCCGAGGCGTCCCCCGCTGTTCCTTCAAGGCCGCAATCCAGCAACACGGAAGCAGAGAAGGAGAAGATTAAAGAGGCAATTGCCGGCCGTTCCCACACCAATATATCACTATTTGTTTTTTTGAGTCAGACCGAGGTGATTTATGGGTGTTCTGCTCTCTCGCCGCAGGAGTACGAAGTGAGGCTGGCCAAGTTGCAGGCCGAGTACAACGCAGAGCAGGAGTCCCGAGCACAGCTGCAGGAGGACATCGCCGCCCTGCGTTCCTCCTGTGAAGCCAAGCTGTGCGATCTGGAGACGGCTCGAGCCAGCAGGGGGAGCTCCGTCCCACAGGATGAAGACCGGAAAGCGTCCCCCCGAGAACCGTGTAACTAGTCTGTGAAAAAGCTCCAGCTGAACATTAGAGACGTTGGTGTGAGTTGCGTGGTTCATCAAGGGTTCATGCAATTGTGTGCTCCCCCCCTCTTACATCAGTGAGCTCCAGCTGTATGACGGAGGATGCCGAGGGAGAGTTCTGCCACGACACCGGTCCCACGTGCCACGGAACAACTGGAGAGAGCTCCCTAACCGAGGTACTGTCCACTAGCTCCTGGCCTCATGTCCACTAAATAACATTTTAATTCCCAAATGAGATATTCATCACTTCAGGGGCGAAAGATGAAATGCCAACAGGCATGAAAATAGGACTACGGATTATTAGACATATTAGAAACGTATTATTATTTCCTCCATGTTGGTGAGCCAGCCAGTCGGGGTCCCACAAAGACCAGACGGATGCTCACCCGACGTCGCTGCAGGGCCTCCGGACCAGCAAAACGCCCTGGAAAGGTACGCGGGCGCACATTTTATACTTCTTGCACTTTATGACGCTAAAGGTCTTTCTTCATCGTGTCTACATAAAGATGAGGAGCCTGGAGTTGTAATAGGATGCATGTTATTTTGATGCTTTCCTATATGGATCCGTATGAGTTTATTGCAGTACAGAAATACCAAACAAGGTTTGAGGTCCTTTGGAAACGCCCTAACTATTACACATTTTAAAAAGAGTTTAAAAAGTTCACCTCGGTACAATTTAACAAAAAAATCAAAGGTTTTCAAGATTGTTCGTCCATGTTTCCCGTATGTTTTTACTCTCAAATATTGATCCCAGTTTCGGCCTCAAAAACCCAGTGTGAGTCGTTCCCACTCGCCCATCTCTCCCCAGACTGCAGCAGCTGGAACAGGAAGTGGTTGGAGGAGAGCAGGCCAGGAACAAAGAGCTGAAGCAGAGACAGAGGCAGAGGAGGAACCTGGCCGACCAGAGGAAGGTCCACCTTATCCGCGCTCTGTCGGAGGACGGCGAGGACAGCGAACAAGTGCTGTTGAGCGTCTACAACTCCATCCAGGAAGAGGTCCATGCCAAAAGCCACATTCTGGTCAAGGTCCAGGGCAAGGTGGGTGACAGCAGGACAACCGTTAACCAACTGGGTTCAGGTGTCTGCGAAGCACCGCATGCATTAGTGTTGAGATGATGTGCCATTGATGCGTAAAATAAAAATAAAAACCCACATCGACCTGTTGCGGCAGCTGAAAGCGGCCAAACTGGAGATCCGCGACCTGCAGGCGGAGTTCGAGGTGGAGCGGGACGACTACCTGGCGACGATCCGGCGCCTGGAGAGGGAGGGCCAGTTGCTGCACGGCCTGCTGGAGCGCATGGCGCCCCTGGTGCGCCGCGACTGCAACTACAGCCACCTGGACCGCTTGAAGAAAGAGGCGGTCTGGGACGAGGACGGCGCCACCTGGCGGCTGCCCGATGTCACGGTGCAGAAAACGACGCTGCCTTCAGGTGCCGAGTGTGAAGGTGTACAAAAAAAATCATCATTTTTTTTGGGCTTGTGAGTTTAAATATGTCTCCCGTTTTTCGTTCTTTCTCTCAGCAGCAGCGGCTCTGAAACTTTCAGCTGGCAGAGGATCAGCTGTTGACACTGGAGAGCCATTCATGGTGCGTTTGTGTTTTTTATGGTCCATGCGTCATGTCACACACACACACACACACACACACACTGTCACGGAGCCTTGACCTCCTGCTTGTTTTCAGCAGGTGGAGGAGGACCGATACAAGGAGATGCTGGACCGTAGCGACAGTGAGAACATCGCCAGCAGCTACTTCAAGTCCAAGAGAGCGAGCCAGCTGCTGGGACGGGAAGCTCCCAAGGGACACGCCGGTAAAACTAAGAACAACGTGTGTGTGTGTGTGTGTGAATAAGTGTTGTGTTCTTTTGAGTTGGAGCAATTAATCAAGCCAAGCTCATAAAGATGTAGACAAAGGTTATCCTGTTTAAATTATAGACCGACAAACTAATGCCACAAACTCAACAGATGATGGTTGTAAAATAAATTAATCGGTGGTTTAAAAAAACAAAAAAAAGAGCTACTACGGAGACTTTCTCCTTCACCCCCTTGTCCTCTGGTTTTAAACCATCTGATGGAGCTCTTGTCCCACAGCCGTCCACTCTCCCCCCCCGGCCAACGGGACGGCCCACCCCACGGCGAGCGGCTCCGCCCCGAACCCGCCCGTCGGCGCGGACTCCGTCCTGCCACGCCCCTTCCGCCTGGAGTCGCTGGGTGTCCCAGCGGCCAACGCCAAGGTGAGGCGCAAAAAAAGCAAATCTCACATCCACAACGAGGGGAATTGAAAAGACTCTTCCCGTGCCCCTAAAATTCAGAGTCCAGGTGTCACGGGTC
This sequence comes from Cyclopterus lumpus, assembly GCF_009769545.1. NCBI lineage: Eukaryota > Metazoa > Chordata > Actinopteri > Perciformes > Cyclopteridae > Cyclopterus > Cyclopterus lumpus. Next base: position 22,430,491 of record NC_046970.1, on the reverse strand, counting down.
TTCAATCGCTTTTTTTGGGGGGGTGAGGATGAGGTCCCGGGACCGAGGATGTCGTATGTGTACAGATTGTAAAGCCCCCTAAGGCATATTTGTGATTTTGGGCTATACAAAATAAATGTTATTCACTGTTTGCTTTGGACGTCATATTACAGTATGACACCACCCTCGAACTATACTATAATATTTAACTTATTGTGTTTTGCCGTTGCTGATTCCAACATGTTCCTTATCTTCTCAAATTGCTGCTGAGTAGATAAATAAAATGAATTAATGTATCCACATCACGGCTGGTCTCATTTACTTTTACAGACGTTTTGAACGTGGCTTGTTGATTGTGTAATAACATCCGTTCAGTCCGCTAATGGATGACTCCACGGACACAAATGAGTCAGGTGGGGGGAGGGCACTGTTGTCATGGCAGCAGCATCGACAGGTAGCAGACGCTCATCTCATGTTTCATACCGTATGACCTCTGGGGTCAGCGTTGTGGATGTTGGTGTGATTTTACTTAAACCGAATAAAGATGAGAGAACCATTAATTAATTCCTGACGCAAATATTGAAGCTGCTTTTTGAGGCAGATGTAAAAAATATTGCGTCGATGATGATTTATAATGAATGAATTTAAATATTCAATATCTGAGGGACGCTGTAGTTGCATTGTATGCATCTCTGCTGATGATCTGAATCCTCTCTGCAGCTCACTTTTCTGCCCCGAGTATCATATTTCTAGAAATGTCTGCGGCCTGATTTCTTCATCCATTGTTTAATAATACTTGACCGGCAGAGAGCCGTGTTGGTTTCAAAATTCGACACCCTTTTGTTGGGCCCTGCGCCGACACAGAAACCGGGCCCATTAGGCGAGCCCCTCGCCTCCTTGTTGTTTTTTTTAATGAGAGATTACTCTCTCACGTACTCATTCGGGACTGTTGCATAGCAAGTGTGCAGCGTCTGGAATTTAGGAGTCGTTATTGAGAAACCAGAGAAAGTAAAAGCACCGGGGGTCGTCTGGGTTCACGTGGAGGCGGAGCTCCAGGACAATCTGATAATGGAAGAACAGCTGAGCAGGCGTGTAAGATGAGGGGGGAGACTCGCGGTCACTCTGCGGGTTCACGGGGTGGTGATGGTTTGGCTGAATTTAGGGGCCGTTGCTCCTTTTTTGTCGATGTGTAATTCAAAAAAATGACGAGACGGATGAACTTTTATTTAACCACGCGAGGACACAAAAACGAAAACAATACGCAATATATCTCTATCTCTATCTCTCGCACAGGCTTCTTTATTTTCTCTGGTTTTCATGGACCCAAAGTGGGTTAAAAATCACATTGTTTTTTCTGGATCAACATCTCCAACATTTAATCTCATATTTTTAAAACCTTCTAATCCATTTTGTATAAAATAGTAGCAGAAACAAATCAGGAGTTATTGATGCATCAGATCTCAATAAACTACTGCTGATTGTTACTAAAGATTTAGAAAACACTTGAGAAATCACCGCAAAAACACTTTCAGAATTAGGTTTATAATAATTATGGTCTTCTTGTTTGAGGCTTTGCTCCAAGCCATGTACTCAACAATCCACTTGAAGGCATAAATATGTGAATTATAAAACAATCAGTTGTGGAAAAAGTCTGTTTTATTTGGGTTGATGTTTCCTTTTTAAGTGGAAGTACATTTGAGCAGCTTGTGATGTGCAGTATAATAAGGAAGGAACTAGATTAATGGGAAGCTACAATATGGCTTGCTTCAGAATCTAACTTGCTCTTTTTTTTGTGCACTTACAGGCTTATTATAATATCTTTCTATTGTTGATTTCAGACAAACCTTTCTTTAGAGCCATAAATGTGTGCAACAATGCATTAAACATTCAGCAGCCCATTAATGTGCACTCTTCGGTTGATTAGGGCCTTTTCATAAATGAAAATGTGTTAAAGCCAACATAATGAGAGATTCTGATGACATTAACATATCATTTTAATCAAACCATGTGGAAGGTGCATTTTTCTGATTTTTAAAACCAACAGGAGAACAAATAAACTGCCCTCAAGTTCGTGAAACCCTGCGTGTTTAAACCTCTATCAAAAGTGCAGTTCTTGCCCTTTTAAATTCTTCCTCTTCTTCATCCCCTCCTGCTTCAGTTTGCCAAAGTGCCGTGTGCCAAGTTCCCACGTAATGCTCTAACTCTCTTTAAGCCGACGGCCCTGTTGAACTCCTTCCACGCAGCAGACTTCCCCCGGTTTTAGTCTTTGAGCAGCCCGAGCTTTCTCAGGGCTTCTTTTCGATCCGCTCCCATCCCGGGCACCACCATCACCGTATACCCCACTGAGGTTGAGGGTTTGCGGGTCGCGGGCTGACCGTTTCTGTGGTTGTCCAGGGTGGCGGAGCGCTCCAGACCCGTTGCCTTGAATCCGTTGGATTGAGCGGGTTCTGATGCGGCCGCCGGCTGCTGGTCGCTTCTGGAGTAGTGATGGAAACTGACGCTGCTCTGCAGGGGCCTGTTCTTGGGCTCCGTGGGCACTTGAGAGTGACAGAACGACGGGCTTCTCGACGGGTTGACGTGAGGTGGACCTCTTGTGAACCGGTTGGGTGTCGGGTCCAAAGAGAAGTGAGATTTAGGGGGCGGCGGGACCACGGACTCCTTTTCTGGCTCTTGGTCTCTCAGTAGACCCAGCTTCTGCAAAGCTTCCAGTCTGACGACCTGGGGGTCTGATGCGTTCTTGATATTGAACGGAGGGTCTGAGGTTACGGATGCTTCATTTTGTGTTTTCACAGATATGTTGGCAGGAATCCTTTTGGGTTTGGGGCCGATAACCGGGGGACCGGTCTTGGACCTATACGCCTCTGAGTGGGATCTGTCAGATCTCGGAGGGTATCCGAGGTTCGGTCCTTCCACTGTGACGGGAAGGCGCTTGTCCAAGTCGATGGTGTGATCAATCGCGGGACAGAGAGGCGTCTTCTTTGTGGAGGCACTCCTCCGCAGATGAACCAGCGCCTCATAGGACAGAGGACCTCGAGGTAAACCTTCAGCTTTCCGAACCGAGTAGTCCCTGGGCTTGGTGGGAGGAGGCATCACACCGTTAACCTCTAAAGGTACGCGGGGAGCGACGGGTTTCTGGTGGAGATCCGGTTTGTTGCTCGGAGGACTGAAGTGAGGCTTGTAGCTGAGGTTTTTGTCTGGGGGGACGCCCGTCTTTGCATTTAGTGCAGAACACGGAGCGCTGCTTGCCAGAACGAGAGGCGTAGGAACCAGGTAGCCCTGCATCGGTTTGGTGTCAACAAAGTCCTGTACGGGTTCCTTGGACGCGTGCTTCTGTAAACCTGAAAGAGGAAACGAAAGCACCGGATCACTAGATGGTATTCGATTGACGACCGTTTAGCTAATTCTGCATCTGTGCCCAGAGAGTGACTCACTTTTGCTCATGGAGGCCGACAGGTCGGCCAGTTTGTTGGCGAGGTTGCCGGGGCCGGGCAGTTGGTCCGGTTCGTCGTTGGACAGCCCGCTGTCTTCCTCGTTTTCCAAAGACTCGATCGTCTCCTCCAAAAACATGAGACAGGCCTTCTCTTCAGCAGACAGGTGCTCCATACTGTCATCACTCTGTAATGCACATGAAACAATCAGAGGAAATTGACATCACTTTTAACCCTTCGTGAATTGCATCCCTTTTTAGATTTGAGATGTTTCAGTGGCGTCGTCTTAATGTGTCGTTTTTGTTTTCTGAACAATGAGGAGAAAGAGTACAACGCGTCGGGGGAAGAGGGTGAGGTCACTTACAAAGACAGAATTGGCGCTGAGCACGCTGTCCCAGCTGCCAGCGCTGTCCATGCCGGTCATCGTCTCCAATCCAATGCCACCGGGCCAGGTGTCGCTTTTTGGCATCTTAGTGCCCTTTTTTATCCAAGTTGAGTGGCACAGCTTGTTGTGTTTCAGTCTGTGAAAAGGGCAACACGGGGTTAATATTGAAATGGTTCCTCCACCATCTTGGCCGAGCAAAGTTATTCCTAAAAGAAAAAAAAGTAGATTGTGTTATTGGATCGTACTAGTATTGCATATTTCAACCGCATTCTTTATAGTTTGTCTCTTTTTGATAATTTTTTTTCTTCACAGGTTTTTAATTGTTATCTTCCACCCAGCTATTGTGTTGTATGTTGTGAAATGTCTACGGTCCTTAAACGACCACTGTGGGAATGTTGTCGAAACTGCTTTCCTATTGCAATCTCTTGCAGTACTTTTGCGTGATATCCTTTGTCGTATTTTTGGTCTAACCCTACAATGTTAATTATAATAATTGTGTTACCTCGTGCTAACCTTATGCAGCAACATCTAATCAGCCTAAAGTGGTTTAAATATTATTACAAATAACTGAGTGTGCACAACCTGTAGAAAGCAGTGGTGTGACACATATATTTGACACATACTTTAATGATGGAAGCTTATACCAGTAATAAACACCAATAAGTTGTTTTTAGTTATTGAACAAAGGACCAGATTCCAGACGACTAACTAATAGAATGGATTAAGTAAACAGGACAATCTTTCAGTAAAGGAATTTAGACTTTGGCTTTCTCTATGATGTATAGATAATTGACAGTGCAGTGTGCACAGAAGCTGATTAACAATATTTGGCTTGGAGACAAGTAGGCTTTGATTTGTTTCCAACGAAGGTAAGCCGACATGGAGAGGAAGGAAAGTGCACAGCAATCAGCACCACAAGACTGGACAGCTCCAGATCAGCTCAGAAATATAAACGGAGTCGGCCGGGTTCAAAATGAATGCTGCTTTATTTAATGTTATTGGCCTACAATGTAAACATGGAGCGCATTGCGGTGGCATAAGAATCTGTGCCTTCGTAACACACTTAGAATAATAAGTGCAGACTTCCTACTTCATCAAGCCGTTAAAGAGCAACACATGTGTCCAGTGGCATTCACAGCATTAATCTATCTATCTATCTATCTATCTATCTATCTATCTATCTATCTATCTATCTATCTATCTATCTATCTATCTATCTATCTATCTATCTATCTATCTATCTATCTATCTATCTATCTATCTATCTATCTATCTATCTATCTATCTATCTATCTATCTATCTATCTATCTATCTATCTATCTATCTATCTATCTATCTATCTATCTATATATATATATATATATATATATATATATCAGCCTATCAAAAGGTGTCCAACTATTCTGAAATCATTAATTTACAGCTTCTGTAGAATCAATTATTCATCCTTTTGGTGCTTTTTGTTTTGCTCAAAGGCAGTTTTGGAAAAAAAAAAAGAGTGCATTGAAGTGTTTTTACACGTAAGAATCAATTGCTGCAGAACAGCAGCCACTTTAATGCAAAACGATAAGAATGTTTAACTATTATTTAACATTTTTTAACATGTTTGCTCGTAGTCCTTCTCGGTCTGATATTCTGCTAAATATTTGATCAACAAACTAAGATGTTGTAGGTCCCAACTCTGTTTTTCAATGTTTAACTTTTAAAAGGGAAACTTGTAGTTATTTGACAGAAAACACTTAAATTGTACTCTTTTGATGCTGCATGTGGACAAATAACATATCATTTATTAGGCTATTTTCTAGATTTCCAAATTGTCTCACGTGCACACCTGCCGAAATATCCCATCATTCACATGTAACCTTCTGCGGTGTGTTTTACATGCACACCGGCTTCCCGTTGACGGGGACAGAATGACAGGGTATCGCCGATTGGTGTGTTTCTGACGGATATATAACTAGTCCTCTAACTGCATGTGACTCAGATTACAGCCCACATGCCACTCCTAATCTCCCTCAACCCGGATCAGTTTCAGAGGGAGTGGAGGGCAGCAGCAGCAATGATCCCCTGAAAGCTATATGATATCCAGGTTGACCATGTTGTCTGCAACGCTATTCGTCCTGGGTGTATGCGCATCCTCAGAAGTTATCATTTAAAGGTGACCCTAAAGAGTAATGATTAGTGGTTTTTCTCCTCCTGGGGATGCTAAAATGTAGGCAAAATTGTGCAATGGGACGCACCTTTTTACTATAAATGAGATGACAAGTCGACAGTTATTGGAGCAGAACAAACAACTTTTAGAGAATAAAAACAGTTTACTTTTCTACTATAGAGCTTGGAGTTTGGGATAAAGGGACCTCTGTCCGATCCAAGTGAAAGGAAATTCACTTTTGGATAAGTTTCCGCACCTGAGAGGGAAGGGCTTGTTTCTACATCAGCCGAGAGAGGTAACAACGGCTCTCCTGTTCACTGTTCCTGCTTTGCCTTGTCATCCCATCCGTGCAAAAAATGTTAAAGTTAAAGCTAAGATGTAAATGTACCCACAGGTCATATATGAGTTTGACCCAATCTGGGTAGACCACATGCAAATAACAACATCAATAGAGTATTTTGAACTCTGATCAAAAGTGCTGTCAATGGTGTGAATTGGGGGGTTTCTTCCCTAAAAGAACCCTCAGACTAACAAGACTGTAGTTAGTCATTAACCCCCGTTGACCATTTCCAGTAAACGGGACACTGCAGAATACACATCATAATGTTATCTCCGTACAGATAGAGCTATCAATACAGTACAGTAGCGCCCGGCACAATAAAAATAACTCTGCCGCTGATCTGTGTTGATTGTGGCTATAAAGAGTAGCTTTTATTAGCCGTGTCCTTAATGCATTGTTTGAGGGGGGATTGTGCAACTGGGTCAAATTGTACACGCTCTTCTTCTTTTCTTTTTTTTAAATCAACTTCACCTCCACCACCTGTTCTTTGACCCTCTATACTTCATGTCCCTTGTCATGAAGATGATCTGCTCCAAATAGAGTCGTTACAGAATATACCAAACGGCCATTGATCAAAGGATGCATGTTAAAACCTCTACTTCAGTCCCGACTCCCAAATGACAACTGAAACTGGCCTGCAAACAATACAAAGACTCACTAAACGCTGTCAAGAAGTTCAGTACGACACAATACTCAAATATGAATTGTGGTATCAGAAACTATAAAAAAAATGAGAATTTAGTCAGGAAATACATTTTAAATGATGATCAGAAATGATCTTAAGCTTATGGTTGATATAATTTGCGTCATAGATTTAGCTTTTTTTAATATTAACGTCAGAATAAACACACGATGTAAAGAGTTTTGCATTTAAAGTTTAAACATCTACAAATAGCGCATACCTGCTTTTGAATCTCCGTACATGAGTCTTCAGTTATCCATCTTCTGCTTCTTGTGCAAAGGGAAGACGCAGATGAGCAGCTCTGCGGCTCCGCGGTCACCTGCACGAGGGACTTTGTGCCCTGCGCGCTCAGCCAATGGGAGCGCGGCGCTCTCCTTGAGACGCACAAGCCCTTGTTGTCATGGCACCCACAACTGCGGTAATCTGCTAATCAGTATCTTCAGTTTCAAACTCTCTCTGTGTGTGTGTGTGTGTGTGTGTGTGTGTGTGTGAAAAGACAAGCTGCTTTTGTTTCTTGCAGCTATGACTGATCTAATGTTTCATCCACAGTCTTCCTCGGGTCAAAGTCTATAATGCACACGATGTTGCTGATTTATTGGCCCAATCCTACTCATATATGGGAGACGACAAACGCATGTATTTACTTTTACTTATTGGTGTACTTAGAATAATGCAATATTTTAGCCAAGTTATATAATAAAGAGGTGATGACTTATAATTTTATCACGAATAAATACATTTTTATTTTCTGGTGTGTGTATTGAGTTTTCACATTTAACGGGATAATATCTATAAAAAAAATACACAAATAATAAATACATGTATACAATAAGGGATGGATTTAAAAATTAAAAACAAAAGTTTCTTAAAATACTTTTACAAAAATGTGACTGTCTTTGCCCTGCAGCTTTAAATTCAATTAATTCAGGTGTGAATTGATGTCACCCAGAAAAAAAGCCAATATATTATATAATATTCATCTTTTAAAAAAGATGAAAATGTAACTTTAAATGTAATTGTAACTTAAAATGTAACTAACTTTAAATGTAACTAACTTACATTTAATGTTACAATTACATTTTAACTTAAAATGTAACTGTAACTTAAAATGTAAATAACTAAAAATGTAACTTAAAATGTAATTGTAACTTTAAATGTAACTTAAAATGTAATTGTAACTTAAAATGTAACTGTAACAAAAAATGTAACAAAAAATGTAATTGTAACTTAAAATGTAATGCATGTATCTGATCACATTCTCAAAGCGCCCCTACTGGCGAAAACAAATAAGCCTAAAAATGCATCAGATTCACATGAAAATTACACAACGTGGTCTACACTTCACGTAGAGACACATGATGCATGTATATGTTCACATTCTCAAAGCGCCCCCCACTGGCTCAACTAGACTTGCTCGAATCTGCCCCAAACTTATCGTGCTTATTAAAAGTCACGGCCTGAGGATATCGACAAGCTTAATTTCACTCATATTTGAACCGCCACCTACTGGCTCAACTCGACTTGCTCGAATCTGCCCCAAACTTATCGTGCTTATTACATGTCACAGCCTGAGGATATCGACAATTCTAATTTCAGTCATAGTCAGAGCGCCACCTGTTGGCTCAACTACACTTGCGGGTCGGCGTCCTGCCGGCGCCCCCGACTGGCGCGGGTGAGTGAGGACCCGTTCATTGCTGCTCACATCTTTAATTGTAACTTTAAATGTAACTTAAAATGTAATTGTAACTTAAAATGTAACTGTAACTAAAATGTAACTAAAAATGTAATTGTAACTTTAAATGTAATTGTAACTTTAAATGTAACTTAAAATGTAATTGTAACTTAAAATGTAATAGTAACTAAAAATGTAACTACAAATGTAATTGTAACTTAAAATGTAACTGTAACTAAAAATGTAATTGTAACTTTAAATGTAACTTAAAATGTAATTGTAACTTAAAATGTAACTTAAAATGTAATTGTAACTTAAAATGTAACTTAAAATGTAATTACATTACATTACATGTCATTTAGCTGACGCTTTTATCCAAAGCGACTTACAATAAGTGCATTAAACCATGAGTCCAAACTCAACAAGAACAACAAGAATCAAGCAAGTACAATTTCTTCAATAACGTTAAACTACAGAGTACTATCCGTAAGGGACATTTAAGTGCTACTAAAGTGCTAAACAACAAAGTGCTATCGGTAAGGGACATTTAAGTGCTACTAGAGTGCTACTACGGCTCTACCTTCCCTATTCAAGGTATAGTCGAAAAAGATGTGTTTTTAGTTTGCGACGGAAGATGTAGAGACTTTCTGCTGTCCTGATGTCAATGGGGAGCTCGATCCACCAATGAGGAGCCAGCACAGCAAACAGTCGTGATTTTGTTGAGTGTTTAGCTCGAAGTGACGGAGCTACAAGCCGATTGGCAGAAGCCGAGCGAAGTGAACGGGCTGGGGTGTACGGTTTGACCATGTCCTGGATGTAGACCGGACCCGATCTGTTCGCAGCACGGTACGCAAGTACCAATGTTTTGAAGCGGATGTAGTGTGGGTAAATTTCGGGAAAGCAGCTGCTTTCTGGATGAGCTGTAGAGGTCGAATGGCATTAGCAGGTAGACCTGTCAGGAGGGAGTTGCAATAGTCCAGCCGTGAGATGACCAGAGCCTGGACCAGAACCTGTGCCGCCTTCTGAGTGAGAAGGGGTCGTATTCTCCTGATGTTGTACAGCATGGACCTACAGGAGCGTGTTATTGCGGTAATGTTGGCAGTCAGGGAGAGTTGACTGTCGAGCGTCACTCCGAGGTTCCTCGGAGCCAGCACTGAGTTGTTGAAGTTAATAGTTAGGTCGTGGGTGGGAGAGCCTTTTCCTGGAAGGAGGAGAAGTTCAGTCTTGTCCGGGTTAATTTTCAGGTGGTGAGCGGACATCCACTGAGAGATGTCGGTCAGGCAGGCAGAGATTCGTGCTGCTACCTGTGTTTCGGATTGGGGAAACGAGAGGATCAGTTGGGTGTCGTCAGCATAGCTGTGGTAGGTGAAGCCATGCGAGCGAATGACAGAGCCAAGAGAGTTGGTGTACAGAGAGAAGAGAAGAGGACCAAGGACTGAACCCTGAGGGACCCCAGTAGTCAGAGGACAAGGCTCAGACACAGATCCTCTCCAGGTTACCCGGTAAGAGCGGTTGGTGAGGTAGGATGAGAAGAGTGAGAGCGCGGTGCCTGAGATACCCAGGTCCTGGAGGGAGGACAAGAGGATCTGGTGGTTCACTGTGTCAAAGGCAGCGGAAAGGTAACGGTTGTTACTGTGAAGAAAGGAGGAGACTTGGTTAAAGATAGCTCGCTCTAGAGTTTTGGAAAGGAAGGGGAGGAGAGAGACAGGTCTGTAGTTATTGACTTCAGATGGGTCGAGAGTGGGTTTCTTCAGAAGAGGGTTGACTCTTGCCTCCTTCAGAGAGTTAGGGAAACAGCCGGTTGAGAGGGAGGTGTTAATAAGATGGGTGAGAAAGGGAAGAAGGTCCGGAGCAATGGACTGGAGAATGTGAGAAGGGATGGGTTCAAGGGGGCAGGTGGTTGGGGCGGGCAGAGGTTACCAAGGAAAGAACTTGATTAGGAGACAGGGGGATAAAAGAGGAAAACAAGGGGGAAGAAGGTGAAGTTACTGGAGGTGTAGTTATGGAAGATGGATTAGTAAATGAGGAGCGTATGTCGTCTATCTTTTTTGTAAAGTAGTCAAAAAAGTTGTAATTGTAACTTAAAATGTAATAGTAACTAAAAATGTAACTTAAAATATAATTGTAACTTAAAATGTAATAGTAACTAAAAATGTAACTAAAAATGTAATTGTAACTTAAAATGTAATTGTAACTTAAAATATAACTCTAACTAAAAATGTAACTAAAAATGTAATTGTAACTAAAAATGTAATTGTAACTTAAAATGTAATTGTAACTTTAAATGTAATTGTAACTTTAAATGTAACTTAAAATGTAATTGTAACTTAAAATATAACTAACTAAAAATGTAACAAAAAATGTAATTGTAACTTAAAATGTAACTGTAACTAAAAATGTAACTTAAAATGTAATTGCAACTTTAAATGTAATTGTAACTACAAATGTAACTTAAAATGTAATTGTAACTTTAAATGTAACTTAAAATGTAATTGTAACTTAAAATATAATTGTAACTAAAAATGTAACTTAAAATGTAATTGTAACTTAAAATGTAACTGTAACTAAAAATGTAACTTAAAATGTAACTGTAACTAAAAATGTAATTGTAACTTAAAATGTAACTGTAACTAAAAATGTAACTTAAAATGTAATTGTAACTTAAAATGTAACTGTAACTAAAAATGTAACTTAAAATGTAATTGTAACTAAAAATGTAACTTAAAATGTAATTGTAACTTAAAATATAACTGTAACTAAAAATGTAACTAAAAATGTAATTGTAACTGTAACTAAAAATGTAACTTAAAATGTAACTGTAACTAAAAATGTAATTGTAACTTAAAATGTAACTTAAAATGTAATTGTAACTTTAAATGTAACTGTAACTAAAAATGTAACTTAAAATGTAATTGTAACTTAAAATGTAACTGTAACTAAAAATGTAACTTAAAATGTAACTGTAACTAAAAATGTAATTGTAACTAAAAATGTAACTAAAAATGTAATTGTAACTTTAAATGTAACTGTAACTAAAAATGTAACTTAAAATGTAATTGTAACTTAAAATGTAACTGTAACTAAAAATGTAACTTAAAATGTAATTGTAACTTTAAATGTAATTGTAACTTAAAATGTAACTGTAACTAAAAATGTAACTTAAAATGTAATTGTAACTAAAAATGTAACTTAAAATGTAATTGTAACTTAAAATATAACTGTAACTAAAAATGTAACTTAAAATGTAACTGTAACTAAAAATGTAACTTAAAATGTAATTGTAACTTAAAATATAACTGTAACTAAAAATGTAACTTAAAATGTAACTGTAACTAAAAATGTAACTTAAAATGTAATTGTAACTTAAAATGTAACTGTAACTAAAAATGTAACTGTAACTAAAAATGTAACTTAAAATGTAACTGTAACTAAAAATGTAATTGTAACTTAAAATGTAACTGTAACTAAAAATGTAACTTAAAATGTAATTGTAACTTTAAATGTAACTGTAACTTAAAATGTAATTGTAACTTAAAATGTAACTGTAACTAAAAATGTAACTTAAAATGTAATTGTAACTTTAAATGTAACTGTAACTTAAAATGTAATTGTAACTTAAAATGTAACTGTAACTAAAAATGTAACTAAAAATGTAATTGTAACTTAAAATGTAACTTAAAATGTAACTGTAACTTAAAATGTAATTGTAACTTAAAATGTAACTAACTAAAAATGTAACTGTAACTTAAAATGTAATTGTAACTTTAAATGTAATTGTAACTTTAAATGTAATTGTAAAAATGTAACTAACTAAAAATGTAACTTAAAATATAATTGTAACTTTAAATGTAACTTAAAATGTAATTGTAACTTAAAATGTAACCTTTTCAAGAACCACATGGGTACAGTTCACTAGATCTGCTAAGTCTTGATATACTGTCACTAAAGAGCTTACATTTAAAGTTACAGTTACATTTAAAGTTAGTTACATTTAAAGTTACAGTTACATTTTAAGTTACATTGTTACAATTACATTTTAAGTTAGTTACATTTTAAGTTACATTTAAAGTTAGTTACATTTTAAGTTACAATTACATTTTAAGTTACAGTTACATTTTAAAGGTATTGTGGTTCCTGGACGCCCCAGGCTTAAGGGAAACTCAAGATCTAATGGGTTTAAATTTAACAATATTTAAGGCCACTTCAAAGATGACTGGGTCAAACATCACAGTTCCGGTCAAGATGAGAAGTTCCCCTTCAGAATAAAACCTCTTATCTTATCTTGAGAATAATGTAACATCATGGGTTCCCAGCCCGCTTTCAATTTTAACAACATTTCTAAGCAATCATTCAATCATATCATTCATTCTAATGCATCATACAGTTATCAATAATACAGTGACAATACTAAAACAATGATCATCTTATGCTTTACAATATTCCTTCAGAATATTCCCTATTAATATTCCCTATTAATTATCATAACTTCCTTTATTAATATAAAACATAAGACTACCTTTATGTGCATGTGCACATCAAAATAACCTATTACAACTCTACAAGCCCTCCTTTTATACCATTTCATAGTATAAACATCCTTGTAATACCTCCTTTATTTTGAACCTTAATGTAAACATCATACAATCTTTATTTTTCACTTATTTCCTGTGGAAGAAAAAACAAACATCACTAGAGTGTGGTTCTAATCATCCATCCATCCATCCATTATCAGCCGCTTATCCGGGGTCGGGTCGCGGTGGCAGCAGGTTCAGCAGGCCGACCCAGGCCTCCCTCTCACCCGCAACACTTTCCAGCTCATTCTGGGGGATCCCGAGGCGTTCCAAGGCCAGCCGGGAGATATAATGCCTCCTACCAGTTGGACGTGCCCAGAAAACCTCTAATGGGAGGCGTCTACCGGTGTGTTCTAATCATCACACCGGTAAAAACCTTAAAATCCTGGAATGTTCTAATTGATCTATGTGTGTCTGTTGTATCCCGTTTCCCTCTGCATTCCTCCAAACCTCGGATAAAAGAAAAACAACAAGTTCAAACACTTCATCTACATTTTAACAATCTAGATTTTTGTGCTTTGTTATAATTTGCGTCAGTGTGTTGAAGGTGCACGATGCTCCTCTGAGCGGTGAAGTTCAACACAGCAGGCCCTTCCACGATGAAGGGCGATGATGGAAAGACGGGTGTATCTGCAGAAGAGAATTAAGAAACACAGAGCGGCTTTCTGGACCGACTCTAGTTCAAATTGAATATCTGGCTTGGATAATGTGCATGTTATTTGTAATCGTTTCTATTGGAGTTTCAGTTGTATTGGTTTAGTTGTATTGTTTCATCCTCCCCAATTACATCAAGATAACTTGGAGGAGGACACTTCCCATTCAGGATCTCGCTCACTCATTCAACTCTCCAGAAATACCAGCGGCATCATCCTTGTATGCCGGTCTCCTTCATGGTGATGAAGCGGGACAAAAATGCTTTGAGACAGGGGGGGACAACAACAACAACAAAACCAAATCAATACCACTCCCGTAAGGGCCACTGAACCGATCGCCATCAAAAATGCTGATGCATACTTACACAGCCACTGGCTTAGAAAGTCTAGGACCACTTCTTCCACTCCGGAGTGTTCTGCCAATTCCTCACTAAGTGAGGTGAGTCCTGCCAACGCTCTGGTCACTGAGCCGTCAGGGGCCGTATTGTTTGGAATGAATGTGCAACACATTTGACCAAACATACACACTCGCCCTCTCTCAGCGAAGCAACATCTCCAAAGCCATTCTGTTTTGCCAGGTCATAAGAGATGTGCTCTCCAACTGCTCCAATTGCATCCCTGGTGTAATTAGCGAATCACTGCTGGTTGTAGTAGATGTAATTTATCCAATCTACATTTTTATTTACTGTGGGCCATATGAAAATGGACTCAAATCCAGCAAGTAGTGGGCTGCGAGCTTTACACTCGTCTGGCACTCCTCTTGCTATCTATGTAAATATTGTGATCAAAAGAGGCGGATAGAACATCTCCAGATTCAAACGCTGCAGGGACTCTTCTTGGCTTAGTGGTCACTGGCATAATTAGTCTAACAGGTTCCTTTCCAATTTCCTGGAAGATAGTCCTTAAGCACCCCGTCACCACAATACCACCACACGTGGTATCGCCGTACTTTGGTCACTTACCACAGCACTCTGGATACCTCCTTCTCCTGCGGTCACATTGATGGTGGTCTGGCACTGGTTCAGGGTCCCCCATGTGACTCGAACCTTGCAAACTATTTAAAGCAAGTGTAATTGCCTTTGTAATGTGTGAATTCCGGCGGGTACACTTGTTAACATTTGGGGTTAACAAGTGTTTTAAACAGTTCAAGCATACATTGAAAAAAAAGGTTGTTACAGTGAAGAAAGGAGGAGACTTGGTTAAAGATAGCTCGCTCTAGAGTTTTGGAAAGGAAGGGGAGGAGAGAGACAGGTCTGTAGTTGTTGACTTCAGATGGGTCGAGAGTGGGTTTCTTCAGAAGAGGGTTGACTCTTGCCTCCTTCAGAGAGTTAGGGAAACAGCCGGTTGAGAGGGAGGTGTTAATAAGATGGGTGAGAAAGGGAAGAAGGTCCGGAGCAATGGACTGGAGAAGGGATGGGGTCAAGGGGGCAGGTGGTTGGGGCGGGCAGAGGTTACCAAGGAAAGAACTTGATTGGGAGACAGGGGGATAAAAGAGGAAAACAAGGGAAGAAGGTGAAGTTACTGGAGGTGTAGTTATGGAAGATGGATTAGTAAATGAGGAGCGTATGTCGTCTATCTTTTTTGTAAAGTAGTCAACAAAGTTGTAATTGTAATTGTAACTTAAAATGTAATAGTAACTAAAAATGTAATTGTAACTTAAAATGTAATAGTAACTAAAAATGTAACTTAAAATGTAATTGTAACTTAAAATGTAACTCTAACTAAAAATGTAACTAAAAATGTAATTGTAACTTTAAATGTAATTGTAACTTAAAATGTAACTGTAACTTAAAATGTAACTAAAAATGTAATTGT
Source organism: Cyclopterus lumpus (assembly GCF_009769545.1). NCBI lineage: Eukaryota > Metazoa > Chordata > Actinopteri > Perciformes > Cyclopteridae > Cyclopterus > Cyclopterus lumpus. The sequence goes on along the minus strand of NC_046970.1, from coordinate 22,414,813 downwards.
AACTTTAAATGTAACTTAAAATGTAATTGTAACTTAAAATGTAATTGTAACTTAAAACAAAAAAAAACTCCTTATCGCTTTCGGGGTTGTGAAATGGGGCTCTCCTTCTCTCGCTGCGCCTCCCACCAGATAAATGGGAGTGCCAACATGAACGTTAGACATGCTGCAACAAGGCAGAGCTTGGCGGATGTGACCTCACATCCCTTCTTAGCTCTGGTTCTTTCCTTCATCTTGACCTGCATTGTCCTCCTGATCAGCCAATTCCTCTGTAATTGGTTCTGCAAGTAGACAATGGGTTGGATGGTGCCACTTGGTTTTCGTGTGTCCTCTTACGTGGGAAGTCTTCCCAACGACTTCAAACGGCCCTGTCCACCTGGGCTCAGTTCACTTCAGCCTCACCCAATCACCTTGGCTCTACCGGTGACACGTTTCCTTCTGATGGCACTTTTCTGGCTCTAAAGACCCGTCGAGAGAGAACTTTAATCTGGTCAGACAATTTCCCAAAATATTATTCCTCTTCTACCTGGAAAATGTCCAACACTGGGCTCTCTGTCCACCAACTCTCTTCCTGGGCATCGGTCTTCCTGTTAGTAGCTCACGAGGAGAGAGAAAAGTTCTCCCTCCTTTGAGGACCACATAGACATCAGTGCCATGGCATAAGAAAATGGCGTCAGGAGTAAACACAAAAAAAAAGGCATTTGTTGATACAAAACGACTCGTATAACAAACACGTCGGCTATAACTTTTAATTGTGACAACACTGAAAAATAATCAAGTAAATCCAGTTATTCTGCAGTGCTTTGTGTGCAACATTCATCGTTATTGTCCTTGAAGAGTCTTGAGAACTTGGTGAATACAAAATACAACAAAGCCATTTCAATAGTTTCACTTTTGAGTCAGCTGACAAATCCATAACCCCTCCTAAAATTAAATTTAAAAAAAAACTACAGAAAAGGCAACAGAGGAAATAATACATCGTAATTCATTTGAGCTTTTCCTTTTGTTAATATCCAACACCATCTCGAAGTCAAACCCAAATCAAGTCCCCTCCATTGTTAAACTTAAATTATTTCGCACACACTAGTTCCCAATATTGCCATCACAGATATGTGAAGTAGAAACACAGGTTCTGCACAACATGAGGCCATAAAGATGTGGGCTAACCCCCAAAAATATATTAATGTCCTCCTTCAATTTAACATCTTTGACCCGTGGTTGAACACAAGTAAATGAATGCTTCATCCTTACAGGCAGTGAGTTTCAGAGGAGATGATGATGATGATGCTGCTCGACTTTTAAACGTGAAAACATGCTCCAGTTGTGCAAAAGACAGTGGAACAAAATGGCATTTGTGTTTTTTGGACAACATGCACAACATATTAAACCAAAGGGTCTTCGACTCGTGGAGAAATACTTTTGGGCTGCAAGTATAAAAAAGGTGAACATTTAAATTGCAAAAGACAAATGGTTAATGCTGATAAGTACATGATGTGTGGACTGTACCTGAACAGTAAACGTCGTAAGTGAGGAGGATATACAGCTCGTCTTATACTCACTCGGCCACCACCCTCTCCATGACTTGTGTCCTGAAATACAAACCCCTCATCACTCTTTAGTGTTTAAAATCAATATGCAGCAGCATAAAAACAATACTCTAATTTTTTTTATTTTTTTATAAGATAACAGCATGATGACTTGAAAATGACACTAAAGTTAAAATAATATACTCCTGAAATACTGTCGTACCCATAAGGGGTAACGGCGCTACAGAACTTGTAAAATGTTGTTTCGGCACCATTATTTTTTTTGCCTGATCTAAAATAAGTTCACAAAAAACAAAAGACATGAGTAAATCAGGCAAACTTTGGGTGCTGAACGTTATTATATTTGAAGATGCATAACCTCAATCCCACGGCTCAGTAGATCCAAAGAGATGTCCCGTTTGAATAAAGACCAATCTAGTTCAGCATGAACACAGCCCAACTGTGCTCAACAATTCGTACAGCTACAATTAACCAAACTATCTTCTTTTTTTCTTTTCTTAAAATGGAAGAGTTTGACATGAATCAGTCCAAAAAGAAAAACATGCTACGTAACCAAAATGATGATAAGTCATTCTTTTGTGTGCTGCGCTTAAGACAACAGTGAATAGGATCTCATCGTAGTGCAAATAATTCTCAATGGTTGTTTTAAACTCTTTCTAGAGCCAGATAGCGAGGTTTTATAAAATATAAGTTTAGTCAGTCACAGGTAAGTATTGGCAATTTGGTGCATTTTCTAATTGGCAATATGTGAGCTGCCATTTGGTTAGTCATCAATACAACCAAGCCGTCGAGTAACCCAAAGAGATTAAAACATATCCTAAGAAAGGTTTGCATATTTTACTTGACCCAGTCTGACCGACTTGAAACCATCCCAGCAGACTAAAAATATGGTTTGAAGACATCCGAGTACTGCAGTCGTGTTTCGGACCATGAGAACTGACAGCAGTTAAAAAGAAATACTAAACAGGTTAGAGGCTGAACACAGTGTTCTGCTGATTCTCCATTAGATGTCGCTGGACAATGTGAGGTAGAGGATCACACAAGCAGATTGACAAGAGACCAACGGAGTCTCCAGACGGGTTGTGGTTGTATTTGTATTTGTAACGAGGCAGAAAAGACAAAAACAGTGTTCACACTTCCCCAAAATTGGTGTGGCCCGTCTCCTTGGCATGCTCCCGGGCTTCCTTTTGTCCCACCAGGCCCGTCTGGCACACCATGCAGCGCAACGCGAAGCGGTTAACGTCCGTGAACTGACGCTTGCGGCGAGCATCGTCCGCGAGCTCGAGGGCCTGCGCCAGGATTACGTCGTCCGTGGTGGAGAAGATTGTGTGGGGCGGAGCGTCGGAGCCGGGCGTTTCCTTCTGCAGCGGGTCGTAGTGGATGCCGTCGTAGATGAGCAGCACGCGTTTGTGGTAGCCGGCGTCCTCCCCGAATCGATCCACTCGGACCGTCTGAGTGTCCACCACGCAGATCTCGCACTGGTAGAACTTGGACATGATGGACACCTCGATGGCTCCCCCCCAGGTGTCGTCGCGTCTTATCCAAGTGCAGTACTCCTCGTTGGTCTTTCCCAGCACCGCTTCGGAGTACGCCGCGGGGTCACTCGATACAATCTGGGCGATGAGGCCTCGCATATCGGGGGCACAGGCGAGGTCATATACACCACCTTCCACCACATAATTTACACTGGTGAAGAGGCAGGAGTTGTCAGCTGGGACCACTCGACGGGCCAGCGTGGGTGAGGCTTCCAGGCGTGGAGCTTTAGTCACAGTGGGATGATCCTGAGGAGGCTTTGGCTTGTTCTTTTCTTCCTCAACTATGAGTGTGTCTCCTGTAGAGGGGGAGACAACACAGTTCAGCATTTTGACAATGAGGTGAACTGACTTTCATCTAGGTTCCTCATAGCATTAAAGAATTTTTAAAAAACAGCAACTTTCTTTAGCGAAACTGTCCCAGATGCTCTGCGTAATTCACAGAACACAGTCCATCATTTTCATGGTTATTTCTTCTAAAACGTACTTAATGTTCGCCGAGTCATAACAGTCGTGGCGTGTCTTGAAAACATGTAATCAAATAATACAATAGTCATATGAACAATAACTGCTGTGAATTTATCTGGATGTTTGATAACATGCCTGATTTGATGGGGTAGTCCTTGAGGTGAGCGTCTCCATTTTGAAGATCAAGGCTGGAGGGTGGATACCCAACCATAATTTTCTGCACATCACAGGGGATACCGGTCAGCTCCTCCACCTTACTCTTCAGCTCTTGCACACAGGACTGATGAGTCAAGCCCTGCATTATGTGGCTGCCATTTTTGGTCTTACAGCGAAGACGCAACATCCTGCCTAGAAAAACACATGACAACAAGTCAGTAAGACGGCAGGTATTCGGTACGCCCATCCACCAAAGCATTTGTCGTCAAGGGATTGTAGCCATCAAGGACCCTTTCTGGACATCTGAATTAATAAAAGAGTGTTAAAATCAACTTTGTTATTAGTTACATTGGTTAATGACTAAAATCCTGAATAGAATTTATCAAATTGTATTCATATCCAAGGATAATCTCAATTCTGCTGCTGTAATTATAATGCTTAACAGTAATATGTATTGCTAGTATGTCAGAGTACAGTTTACCATAAAGGAAAGCTACAGATAGAAATGTGGAGCGGGGTGATGCTGAAGCACTGTACCCACAAGACAAAATATATATAAATGTACAACATCGTCGAATATTTTGGGGATTTTCTTTGGATTCAGTTTTGAAAAATGGAATCGTTAAGGGCGGTTATGTGCCAATAATGTGTAAACTATCACTTGTAAATCATAGTGTAGCATGGCATAAAAAGTGCCAAAACATGTCATAGTATAAATAGTGTCATAAAGAATATAATATTTAGCATGCCATAAAAAGCAATAACAAAATAATTGTGTAGTACGGCATGAGGAAAGAATTACCAAAAAATGGTATAGTATGTCAAAAAAAAAAGAAATCCTACTGTATTATTTAAAATAAATGTTGTTTTTTTTAAAAAGTGCGTCATAGATACTTTATTTATCCCCAGGGAAATTTGTTTAAAGAATGTCATAAATATGGCATCTATCAGAAGCACAACTTAACCAATAATTAACTAAATAACAACAATATACGACTTGAAAAGTGGAGTACTATGTCCTTTAACGTTCTATGTAACCAATCGGTATGGGGATTAAACTGAATCTGTGAAAACATAGTTTTACCCTTTCAGAAAACATAAATTCAAGTTACACTTTATCGCGTGCTTAGTGGTGGTTATTTAGTGTCAGTTCGGAATTCACCGAGTAGAGCTGGAAGCTAACTAGTTGTACTAGCTAGCTTGCTAATTGTGTGTGTTAGCTTAACCTATGCAACAGAGCCAGAACCAGTGTGTTGGTGCTATAATGCTACTCTCTAAATGGACCCGGCATAACAATAAAACTGCTGACGACCAGCATTAGCTGGGTAAAAACACATGACAGCGACATTGCTTTGTTTTCTTTGTTCTTGGTGACTTAGTAAAACGGCAGAGAGATAAGTGGGCTAAGCTAGGAGCTCCCTGCCAAGCGAGACACAACAGCGGCGTTATGTGGAGCCAACTGTCGTGTAACTAACACAAAACTGCCGTGGGAGGTATCGACACATTTGTCCTGAACAAATAACGCCATGAACGAAACATAACGCGACTTGTTCGGACTCACAAACAAACACAAACGTGTAACGTGTTCGCTAGCCAGTATCATCTGCTAATGTTAGCATGCTAATCCACAAGTGGACCGTTTTTACATCCAGGTAACTAGGCAACCAGGTAAATCATGTCTCCTGCTAAGTGACATATATATACACATACATGGTACTTTAGGTGGCATGTCAACGAGCTAAATTATTGTTTTTTTTCTTCTTCTTACCTGCAGTTGACTGCAGCCCAGCCTCAAACAATAAACACCCAGTGGGAGACTGACGTGGAAAACGTCAGTTTACATTTTTACGACGTCATGACGCTCTATGGCCGACAAACCACGCACTTTACCGTAAATTCCCTAATAACAAAAGGGACTGTCATTAATTTAAAGAACTGGAAACTATTGTATTTCAGCCTCATTAAAAACATAAATATTAATTTAACAACTTATTAGTTTGTTTTTCAACAAACTACAGGCCTTATCTAAACACATACTGCTGGGAAAAAGACCGTTCCAAGGTTGGGTGTTTAGTTATTAGCGTAAATGTTTTGATTTCTTATCTCTGGAACAAAAGTTAGCGTCGCACCGGTTCCCTCGACAAAAAGCCAATGAGATTATTCTATTAGATTTTGGATTAGTGCAGAAAATAAGTAATAATAATAATACTCTTCCCAAATTAACACCACTTTAAGCATAAAGAAGAAGAAGTTAACAGTTGACTTAATCATTTTGTAAGGTTTTCCACCCATCTGTCCCATAATCACAAACTGTAACGACCCTGACCTCTTCCACTCTAAGGCCTGATATGTATCAAGCAACGCTATTTATATATATTTTATTCAGTTCTTTAAGGGGTGTGAAAAAAAAGAAGTACTTAACAAAGAACAATTAAAGGAAGGTCACAAATAATAGAATAACCATTTGGAAAATATTACGTGCCGAGTGTCTCCTTTATTTCTACGGGGAATAAATTCATGTCACTTCAAAATTCACTTTTATTGACCGCTTAAAAGGCACGAGTAGGCTGATTGAACAACTTAGCAACAGTCAAAACTTACAGTCATAGAATGGAACTTGTGTCACTGTCTATTATTAAGTAAAGTATATCTAGGCTGATGTAGAGAATTTAAAAGGGTAAAATACATTAACAGATTTAATACAAGTTTGTGTTATGCTTTTGATGCACAATATCCCTTCCTCGTATATACAGGCAAGACGAACAATGCATTAACTGATTTATGATTTAGTTAACATTGTGACAGATAACACTAGCTTGTATACATTATGAAATGGCAGCTTTTGACAGAATACTAAGGTTTTTTTTTAATCTGCTTCTGGCACACAGTGTGTCCACCAATGTATTTATCAAACAAGACATTTCATATGTGAATTTCCTTCAGAACCCGAAAAGTACATTCTCTCAAATAACATAAGACATAATAGATGATAGCTCTGAATACATTTGATAAGATCTACAGCTTGTTTGCAGGGTATATGAAGGTATTCATATTATAAAAATATCTTTACTGCATCTACTTTATAACATATTGTAGTTTTAATACTGAAAATGGGCTTTTTCATCATAGTTACACACAATTGCTCTTGTTACATTCATACAGAAGAGCTATCAATATACTTTAAGTTCAGTTAGGCATCGCAATATTTACAATGATGATGAGTTGCCCGTTTTATTTTTAATTGATTGATTGATTTCGTCCCACATGCAGAAGTGCTTATGGTACTAATGATAAGGCTTCCAGTTCACAGCCTCGGCATGCAGAGTAAAGTTAACCCATCATTTTCAAAAGTTTGGTTTAAAAAAAGAAAAAGTCCTTTGATTCATGACTGATCCCAGGACTGTTGCCCACATTGTGCCGTGGAGGAAGAGGCTTTCGTCTTCACTCAGAAGCGGACACAGACACTAGTTTCTTCGGGGCTGTCAAAGTCGCTTCCTTCACACAGGGACTCCTTCAAGAAAAAGAAAAAATGTCAGCCATTAGGTTCACACATCAATGCCATACAGCAGCAGATCCCATTGGATTGGAAGTAAACAGTCTTTTAAGTTGAAAGATTAGGTCATTATGTGGCAGTCCCCATTAGTGGAGACTCTTCTTTAGCACATTCTGAAGAAGTGATTAATTATAAATCACATTCTGACCCCTTGGATGATTGGCTCCGAGCATCATACGCAGTAGAGCCTTTATTTTATGCAATAATAATAATAATAATAATAATGAGGAAGTCAATACTTAAATAGCCTGAGATTTCCTACAATATTTTCCCATTTAGAAGTATATCTAGGTGTCGAATAAATGCCATGATCAAAGAGTTTTACGTTGCCGCGGCCATTTATGAAACTACAACAGAATCAGCGCCCGATAGTTTTCTTGATAAGAGATGAAACAAAGCCGTCGGCAGCTTTCGTTCTCATTGAAGTGCAATGGTTAGAGAAACCGGAAAGATTAGAAAACATAAAGAAAATGCACCGCTGTGACAACAATGTGACATGGGTTACTATGACATGAGTCGAATTGTGGGAAAGAAAATGAAGGGCGGGCTACATGTACCAAATCTCCCAAATACTCACAGACAACTGCTTCCTGTCCGAGGCTGTGAGACAGGTTTAGAGGAAGTGGAGAGAGAGAGAGATAGAAATGTGGAGAGGGGCTGAAGCACTGTACCCACAAGGTAAGGCCCACAAATATACAACACGTACACATATGAATATGCATTTCTAAAAAAAAGTTTGACATCCGTCATTTTTATAGCGTGTTAATTTTCTCAAATGGGATTTAGTTTTTAAAAAATGGAATCATCACTGTAGATTTATAAAAAGTTAGGTTTAGCCAATAATGTGTAGTTGTGACAAAATACAGTACAAGATGTCTTTGATGTGTGTGTGTGTGTGTGTGTGTGTGTGTCTTTTCTATCCCATGGAGGCTGTGCTGTTCTGCATATTCAAGCCAGAGAGAGACAGCCCAGTGGTGAAGCAAGAGGTCATGCAAAGACAACACATCTGACTTTGGAAACAGACAGGCGCAACATAAAAAGACCCATTCAAGATCCAAGACATGCCCTGAGAGAGAGAGAGAGAGAGAGAGAGAGAGAGAATGGATCCTACATACACCGTTTTCAACACGGACACTAAATCGTCGAGAGGATCCCAAACTGAGGCGAGGGGATGCCAAACACAGGGTTGCAACTGTGGTGGGGTTGGTGACTGAGTACAGTAGACGGTGACGGATTTTAGAGAGGGGGCGAGCCCGGAGCTACAGGCACTAACTTGGCTTTGCCGTCCCTCCGGCATCAGCGCTGAAGGGGTGGGGGCGAGCGGTAGCCAGGGCTGGTTGCCCGCGCTGTAGAGCCTGGGACGCTTGACCTGGTCGTGACTGGACAAGGGCGTGTAACTATTCCGCCGATGTATGAGAGCAGAGTCCAGCGGGTTTTTATCCTGGTAGGAGATGAAATACTGCAAGTGTTAAGGGAAAAAAAGATGAGGGAATGTACAAACACCCAAGGGTGGGGCCACCTGACCGGACACAGCTGTTTCTGCCACGTTATTACACCAAACATTAATGAGCCGAAACGGTGCAGTCCTGATTGCACAGACAGACAAACACTTGCTGCTATCAAGATTTATTAAAAAAAAGGGATAGTAGCTCTCACACACACACACACACACTTTTCAAAATCAATCTTCATATCAGGCTGAAACCAGAGAAATGATAATGATCAGATCAGCCGAGCAAGGTGGCACGATCAGCCGTCGGTAAAATAACAACCCCCCAAAAAAATTAACGTTTATTGCAGCTGAAGCCAGGCTGATTAATTAGGGTTCAAGATGAAAGGACAAAAAGCAGGGATACGGGAAAAGGGATTCAAGGCAGCAAAGCCTCACACGGTGGGGGGGGGGGGGGGGGAAGGGAGAATAAAACAGAATTGGCATCACATTCATGCCCGACGCAGAGCGACTTACAAGAGGCCGGTCTCGATGCGTGTTCACTGACTCCACGTTGAGATAAAACATCTCCACTTTACAACCTGGGGGGGGGGGGGGGGGGGGGGGGGGGGGGGGGGGGGGGGGGGGGGGGGGGGAAAGAAAATACATGCATATAATGCGGTAAAAAAATAATCAGTGTTATGGTGTAATACGGAGAGCCACAGGTTAAAGGCTTACCGTATGCAACAGGGGTCAGCTTGAGGATTGTGTGGAGCGGGCATTTCATGTATGGCAGATCTTCTATGGGATGAAGAAGAGGATGGGAAGTTGTCTTATCGTCTGCTGGTGGGGTGATGTGTGTATGTGTGTGTGTGTGTGTGTGTGTGTGACCTGCACTCTTGTCCAGGAAGTAAGCTAGCAGGCAGCGCATCACCGCCTGGTGGCAGATGACCAACACGTTGCCCTGCCTCTCCAACTCCATGATGACGGGCTCCAAGCGCTGGACGAGGTCTTGGTAGGACTGAGAGAAGCGAGTGAGTGAGAGAGAGAGAGAGAGAGAGAGCTTTAAACCCACCACAGAAGGACACTTTTAAACGAAGATGAATCACTTCATTGTATGGAAGGTGTGTCGTGAGGTCACCTCCCCTCCCGGGTAACGGTAGTGGTACTTGTCCTGGTCCCTTAAGGCAAACTCCTCTGGGAACGAGTTCTGGATCATCTCATAAGTCATCTCCTCACACACTCCCTGGAGGAGGACAACAGCGTTCTTCTTAATGTCAAAAGCAACAAGTAAAGAGGTGCGTGTCCTTTCACTGCGCACACACACACACACACACACAAAAAGCTTCCACGCCATTTTTCTTTTACTTCGCTGCCAAGAAAACACAACGTGCAGAATTTAAATATAGTCCACGTGGAGATTACATAAAGAAAATGTATTATTTAAAAAGAATAATGTCAGTTTCACATGTTTTAAAACCAGCATACAGACTGAAACGCATCATATTTATGTAATCAGGCGTGTGAAGAACCTTTAAGGGTAAAACTAATTGGGGTTTTAACTCATATTCTCGACTATATAAAGTAGTATATCCCTCGTTGCACCGCCTAAGATTGCCGGATTGTCTTGAAAATATTGGTTTCTTCAGGCCTTTTGTTGCCGTATGCTGGAAAAAAACCCCCCGTTGTGTCTTTGTCCTCGACACTGAAGCCTTTTTCATTTTGGGAATTGTGTCGTGACGGAATATAACAAGTACACATTTGCGGTACTCAAGTCTTTTTCTTCTCATGCCACCTCTACTTCTACTCTACTACATCTCAGAAGATTGTACTTTTTACTTGACTACAATTATCTGAACGCTCAAAGTTAATTTACAAACTCAGATTTGTGAATTCAAATAGCTTTTAAAATATGATGTTTTGTCATAAATTAAAGTACTATTCATAGATACATCTATTGACAGACATTTTCTACATTGAGTACTTTTACTTTTAATACTTTAACTATATTTTCTTTATTATACTTTCATACTTAACTAAGATTTTCAGTTCAAGATTTACTTATTTACTTAAGTAAAGGATCTGAATGCTTCCTCAACAACTGATATTGCGTAACATATTATCAGAAAGCCCCGTTTCCTCCGGCTACAGCATCTAAAAGAAAAACTTGAATAAAATATAGTTAATCCGTGAATCTTGAGCAGACTGTCCGATGATTACGGGACTGACCGCGTCGATCTCGTTGAGTATCTTCCACTGTTCATAAGGGACGCCCAGCTCCTCCGCAGTCTGGATGGTTCTTCTCAGTTGGCTCGTCCACACCTTCAAATCCAACAACTCGTGCTCCTCGATGAAGTCTCGCAGGGCGCGGGCGAACTGGATGCGAGCGATAAAAGAGAGAGAATTCCCATCACCCGTCTGTTTGCAGGTAAGTACACCTCATCCCACCGATGGGAGTTAATAAAAATGAGGGTTATGAAAAGAGAACCTGTTTCCCTCGGGGAGAGAGTTCAGAGTCGCCTCCGATGCGGCCGTCGACGTTGTGGTCGCTCTCGCCGTGCCGACACAGGTAGAGGCAGTGAGAGTGCACGTGGATGTTCATGAGGTAGTAGACGATCTTGCTCTGGATGTAGTCCTGAACCCGGTTCACCAGGAAACGCCGGCCCACGTTCATCACCTTGATGAAAGATATGTCCCTGCAGGGGCCAAGGAATCATGGAGGTAAGTCAGATAGTTTAGTTTACCGACACCATCAATTTTACTGCTTTGGTTAAAAAATATTCCAAAGTATATACATACTGTGTATATATATATATATATATATAATATAATAGTATATATATTATATATAATATAATATATATATTCCATAATATATATAATTTATATATTTATATAATATATAAATAATAATATAATATAATATATATATATATATATATATATATATATATATATACACACATACATACATGTGTTTTCTATTTTTTAATGCAAACAGTATTAAATAATGTTTAAAAAACAAATAGAAGCTAAAGGGATGTGATCAGTTCTTACTTGTCATAATCATCTGGATCTAGTGGTTGATAAGTAACCTTGTAGCACTCGATTCGTTTGAGGAAATCGCCCATGACTCTCTCTCTGTGTCTCTCGGGGTAGTCCGGACTGGACACTTTCACTTCCTGTGCAGCACATTCAAACAATGTTCTCACATAACACTGCAGATAAGTGTGAAGATTAATAGATTACGGGTTTGACCCAGACGAGTCACAAGTCCCAGTCAAACCATTTGAATGTCCTACGGGACATAAGATCGTACCAGAATATTAGCAGCAATGACCTCCGGGTCGTCACACACCGACTCCACGAAGAACACCTGTTGGGGAAAAGAGGGGTCAACATTTCTACAAGTGTCCTGAAACTGTCCATCGACTCAACCCCAGGTCACGTGATCAGCTGTTTCCACACCAGAGCTCAAAAGGCACCCTGAGGAGTTTCTCTTGGAATCAAAAACATGTGATGTTTACATTCACCTACTCTCACCAAAATTAATTGTGTGAATTCCTGAACTGTTTACATTCATCTTTTTCTCTGCATTTCCTGGTGCATTACGAGAAGAAGAAAAAAGTACAATTCAGTGGAGCACCAAGGAAGCAGAACGTGCATTGCTCCAAAAGCATTGCTCCATAGTGCCCCTAGTGGTCAAAAACTCCACAAAGTACTTATCTATGTTCTAAACTAAATTGATTAGCTAATTAAAACGTCCGCTAACCTTTTTACTCCTCTTCTATTTATGCTACTTTAGGGATATACGGTAAACACAAAAACAGCCGACTCTAAATAATCTTGGGAGTTAAAGGCCAAGTCTAGAAAACTGCTCTATGCACATTGTTTAAATATCAACGGCTATTTTCCACCAAAGCCCCCCCCCCCCCCTAAAAAGAAATTCTGACCTTGAACGCATGCTCCTTCACGAAACCTAGAATGAGGTCACGTCGTTCTCTTGTTGTGTTTGTTGCATCAAACACCTACAAAAATAAATAAAAAATAAACACAATGGAGGTTAAAGTATTACTCATGTATGATGTGGTCCTTCTCTGGTCTGGATATTTTTTATTTTTTTTTGCTTTTTGAAATGAGTCAACATTGAGACACAGAGAGCCAGAGAGAGGACTCACCGCGATCTGACCTCCCTCCGCCAACAGGTACGCCTTCACGTCCTGCAGGGCGACCAGAGCGCACTGCCTGAGAGAGAGAGAGAGAGAGAGAGAGAGAGAGAGAGAGAGCACATGCATGGAAACTCTCATTCTTATTCAATCAAACGACGTGGAAAATGTCAGAAATCAGAAGGTATTAGTCGTATTATGTCGTTGGAATCGTGTTCTTTTTGCTCATCAAGAAGGCTGCTAGTCTAAGACAAAAAAAGATGATGGTCTTATTTGAGGTATTTCTTTGGGCTTGTGTCAGCTGCAGAGTGACAGCGGCAGCTTGTTTAATATCTAGGTCACGATTCAGCGCTGGGATGCCGTCAAGATGCCTGTCGTATTTTTACATTAGCCGTGAATGACAAACTCCATTTTGATTATGACCATGAAGGAAAGTTAGAGAGAGAGAGAGACAGTTGGAATCTTTATTCTTAATCTTTTCTTCTTTTTTTTTAGACTGCAGGCCTTAAAACAGCGTAGTCACAGACGCAGCAGTGGAGGCTGCAGAATACCAAACAGACCCATGTTACTCCGGGGAAATGTTGGCATTAATATCCAAAAGAGAAATAAAACTGAAAGCTCTGTCACACTGTGAACACAAAAAAAAAAAAAGTTGGTAGACGTACTGATGGATGGATAATATATGAATGTGCTGGAGTAATGACGTGAAACAAGTGCACATCTTGTTTTGATTTCGTGCAACTTACTTCCTTATTTTCATGGCTTCCTCATTGTCGTGCCGGAAGAAATCGTAGGACTTATAAGCTCTGACGGCCTCTCTGCGGTACACGCCCAAGTTAAACACTGAAAAATGATCAAATGACATTAAACTCGGCATTTCAACTATCAAAACTCATTTTTAGCCTCTTATTCTCAGATACTCACAGGCGTACGCACGCTTACATCTACACGTCATGTCAAAAGGGGGTTTGGGTTTGCTACGTAAACCAATACGAAGGTTAATTAGACCGTCATTGCAAAGCATGTCGAAGTAAAAATATACAGTTTCACCTGTAATCAATATATCAAGATTATGGCCAACGATCTTTTGATTCTCGTCAATATATCGGTTAGGTCGTTTGTTTCATCTTTAGATTAAAAAAAATCTGATTTAAAATCGCTAAAATTTGTTTTTTTAGACCACAACATACTGTATTTTGAGTTAAATAGGACACCCATGACACGATGGCCATATTGATTATGATTTACAGTCTGTGCAGAGAGCTTGATTGTGATTTAAAGGTCGGGGGGGGGGGGGGGGGAAATTGAAAGAGACACAGAGAGAAAACAGTTTTTTTTTTGGGTCACACATGTCATGTACTTCCTGTACCTTTGGTTGGGACTCCGATCCAGTTGAGGTAACGCGTGAGTTTCTTCGACATGTAGGTCTTCCCTCTGGCAGGCAGGCCGATCATTACGATCACCGTTGGAGAATTTGTCATATAGGAGGCCCATGCTACACGGGGGGACAGATGGTATACAGCACGTTAGCACAGTTATATGGTGTCTGCCCCTCCAGTGGGAGTCACCTGCACGATAAAACGCTGCATGAATGTGAACGTTTTGCCTGCGCTTCAACGCAAACCAGTGAAAATACTGCAAGAAAAAGGGCATTTTGCTGCAGGATAAAATAATAATTAGGCCACGTGTGCACTGGACTAAAAACAATTGTCTCTTTAGACGCAAACATCACCAGTGGATCTAAATAAATTAGGAGGAGGAAACCTCCTTGGGAGAGAAATGCAATTTCCTTTTCAAGAAGAGTGGAAACCACATGGAGGCGTCGCACTCGATTCCAGAGGGAAACAATGCAAGGCTTTCGTGTCACAGGAGCACCTGTAGACTCCTCGTGCAGCATAACTCATTTTAAATGTGGTTATTGTGGGAAGCTCGTGGACTTTTACTTACAGCACTTCTTCTCGTTCATTCTCATGTCTGTTGTTTTCTTGGCTTCAGCCGAGCCGCTGTCTATCTGAGTGCTCGACATGACGAGGGTCTTGTTTGAGTCTCAGCAGGGGGATTTCTCCAAGCTGGGCTGAAACAAGAGGAGTCAGATAATGCAGCATATTACTCACATGCATCTCTGATAGAACGGGATATTATTGCACACAAAGCTGTGGATTCTCCACAAAAAAAAATAATAAAAAAGCATGAAAATGCTGCCACAGGGGAAGCAATCCGATTGGCTTAAACGCACCGTATTTACATATGAGTAAGCAATAATGTCCTCTTCATCCGCGGTGACTGACTTCATGCGACAACAACACCAGACACATTAACATAATCCCAAAACGAAAATAAAAAATGCACAACAACATGATCCGCGTATCAAACATATTCTATACAGGACGCGTTGACGACAGCATCGCATTTATTATGTTTTTTTTTTACCTGATCGATATGTAAATAATAACACGAGTCGTGCGGGTACGGGAAGCCTCTGCGGACGCCGGAGGGGGGAGGGGGAGGGCTCGGGGGGAGGG
This sequence comes from Cyclopterus lumpus, assembly GCF_009769545.1. Classification (NCBI taxonomy): domain Eukaryota; kingdom Metazoa; phylum Chordata; class Actinopteri; order Perciformes; family Cyclopteridae; genus Cyclopterus; species Cyclopterus lumpus. Next base: position 22,399,443 of record NC_046970.1, on the reverse strand, counting down.
GGGGGAGAGGGATCTCTCGCAGTTTGCCGGACCGAGAGTTTGCACCCGCCGCTGCGGCCGGAGGAGCCAGTCTGGTCGGCTTGTCCTTGGTGCCTCCTCGGGCCGGCTGGTGTCCTTCCGAGCCGGGAGGTGTGCCTCTACGTCACGCTGTCCCCTCCTTTCCTTACCGTAACGTTGATAATAGACCATACGTCAATGCACTCAACACAATAAGAGCTCTGCAGAGGATGACGTGCAACCCAGTGTGGGAAAAAAAAAGAGACATGTTTTGACCCGTGGATGACAAAAACACATTTATTCACCTCTATTAAACATTTCTTTTCAGCATATAACTATACAAGCATTGCATAGTCATTTCATTCAACAATGGTCCCTCAATATAGATAGTGGTCACAGAGTTATGATTTACAGGTACCATTACAAGGTCTAAAACAGAACCCCAAATAAATAAAGCCCACTTACAATCACAAGGTTTCCTTATTAAATAGTACAAAAGGTTCAAATCAAAGTTTAGATCCTATGAAAAATTCATTTAATTAAGCCGGCAGCCCATTTAGATTTACATGTTAAAAACTGATGAGAAACATCAATGAATACGCCAATAATATCTACATCTGCATTCGCGGTTCATGTCGCGTTCGCACATCTGTACACATTTGGAAACGTGGAAGCCACAGAAGCCTGAAATGATCTCCGACCTCAGCAGCCGGTAACGGCGTGTGAGCGATTGTCGGAGCATCTCGGGGCTCGCGAATGACTCATGAAACTCGAGGGACAGAGGTTTCAGCTGGAAGGCACGGACAATGATTACACAGTCAGTAGGTTTGCACTTTTCTTTCTTTCTTTCTTTTCTTTTTTGTAGATGAGACGCTGTGTGCAGCAGACGTGGGGAGTTTCTGGTCTCCGGTGACCGGCCGTTCTCACATTAAGGCTTGATTTTCCACAGCTGGAAATGAAGCAGAAGAGATAAAACTGTCATTAGAGGATGAAAAGATATACCAACTGTGGTTCATCCCTATAAATATAGAGCCAAAGTTAAAGTTCAAAATTACACCTTATTGCAGCTCTAAAAGATCATGATGCATCTTAAATTCTCAAGATGACTTTATTGGCCAGATGACCTTGAGGGTAAGATATTTCTAAGATGTCCCTGTAGGCTACTTAAACCAATAGTTTGTTAGTGATATGCAACTTTAAATGCAAAATTTGAACAATTTGCATTTAACGGCAACTTCAATGTTTTATTACTGTAATTCTAGAAAGTCGGGGTATTCAAAGGAGAGCAATTAAAAAAAATAAATAACATGAGTTTTAGTCTCCTGATCAAGCACAAAAACCCCCACCAGATCCCACATTTCCCACAATGCAACTGTCAAAAATTCAGAAAGCTCCCTCTAGAGGCGCAGAGGACACACTCCTTGTCTTGACAGGCTGAATGCTGCTTTACGTGAAGAGTAAAATGAAACTTCACAATCAGTTCCGTGTATTTGAACAGTGGGCAGAAAGACTCTCACTCTGATGTTGAAGCCGAGCAGGTCGCTGACCACGGCGGACACGGCGGACAGGATGACCACTCTGGTGATGTTGTAGATGAGAGGGTTTACAGTCAGACCCAGCAGTCTGAATGGGATGTCCAGCTCCTGGAGGAGGAAAGAGGGAAGACATGTCACGGGTCGGGCCATCGCTATAAATAAAACTAATTTAATTACAATGCAAGCGAGTTAGTTCTTATACCTCTCAGTATTACATTATTAGAGATGTCTTGAGTCAATCCTAAATGACGCATAGAAGCTGATTACGTTGTTGAGCATATGATCGTGCCAGAGAGAGAGAATGAGATGACCAGGAACATTGCAGTTTATGCCGCCTGAACCCCTTACGCCATGATATCAGTGGTGTTAAAATATATTCACTACACGGCCAACAGAACGAGGCCTTACTTTTAAATTGTAATTTAAATGCTATTCTGTGCTCTAACTTTCGGGCAGAGTTCAAGATTAGTAAGGAGGCAAAAGGATATTTTTTTTGTTTCGTTCATTGTTTTAAAAATAAACCGATTCAGACGGTTTTGTTCTTATAGAAAACTATTCAGTTGTAAAATGACTCGCAGTGAAGTCGACTATGCGGTCATATATAAATGACACAGTATCAATGAGTTATCATTATTAAGACACTTGGTTTAGGATCTGGGGAAACACTATTGTTAAATACTGCCTTCGTCATACTTTGACAGGAATAAAATACAAATATTTACAATATATTAATCTTGAAAAATAATCACGAGAGTAAAGTTTGGGCTCTGCGGTAGAAATACTGTATTCCAAAGCAAAACAACTACAATAATTCAGATAAAGCCACTCTTGTGTGGACAATTTATGTTCTTACCTTCATCAGTTTTGTAGCCAGTTTTAAAACGTTGTTCACGATATTGAGTTCTTCTTTCTTGTTGGGCTTTTTCTCCATCTTGAGATACAAATTGATCTGCAACCAAGAAGCAGTTTTACATTCTGTAAAAATGGTGCAATATAAAAAATTTAAAAAAAATCACAGTAATCTCCTTAAACCGGCATTGAACGGGTGCTTACCTGCTCGGTGAGCAGCACCGAGGAGTTGCTGTATTTGCAGTTGGTCTCGGAGCCCAGCGTGGCCAGCCGTAAGAGAAAGAGGATGAGGGAGGAGGCCCACACCATCAGCTCCCAGTTGGTCAGAGAGTCCAGGAATGTCTGGTGGCTGTGCAGCAGCTGAGGAGGAGCCACAAAAACAACGGCACTCATACTGGTCCCACCGGCACTTTGTTGTTGTGGAAATCTAGGATTTCTCTGCCTTCCTGTTATTTGTTTTTTGTCTCTACTCCAAACTCCCACCAACATTATTACATTTGCCTTCTCTCGACAGATACGACCTCTTTCAGAGGTTTTAAATCAATATTTTAAATCAGATTTCTATCTAAAGATGAAACAAACAACCAATATATTGACGAGAATCAAAAGATCGTTGGCAATAATTTTGCTATAATAATTAGACATCTTAATATATTGATTACGGTATATTTTTACTTTGACATGCTTTGCAATGATGGTCTAATTAACCTTCGTATTGGTTTATGTAGCAAACCCAAACCCCCTTTTGACATGACGTGTAGATGTAAGCGTGCGTACGCCTGTGAGTATCTGAGAATAAGAGGCTAAAAATGAGTTTTGATAGTTGAAATGCCGAGTTTAATGTCATTTGATCATTTTTCAGTGTTTAACTTGGCCGTGTACCGCAGAGAGGCCGTCAGAGCTTATAAGTCCTACGATTTCTTCCCAGCACGACAATGAGGAAGCCATGAAAATAAGGAAGTAAGTTGCACAAAATCAAAACAAGATGTGCACTGACCTGGGCACAAATGATGAACGAAATGGAGAGCGCCAAAAGGAAGATGGTGGAGACGATGACGTCGACGGAGCGCTGCGGCCCTCGCCTCTGCAACGAACAAGCAAGTTCACCGTCACGAGCAAAGACGAGACGCCAACACAACGCGTGTGGCGGTGAAAACAACGTGCGGTAACCAAAGAGTTAAAAGCGGGAGAAAGACAAACCCTGAGGAAAGAGCGGAGCGACAACCACATCTTTATGTTCTGGACCTTCTTCAGCCTGAAGTGAGGGATCTCGGATTTCTTGGCCTTGCGAGCTGAAGTGATGTGGCTGAAGTACTTTGCGAATAAGAGCCTCTGTTGCGGAAACATGGACACACACACACACACACACACACACACACACACACACACACACACACACACACACACACACACACACACACAACACACACACACACACACACACACACACACACACACACACACACACACACACACACACACACACACACACACACACACACACACACACACACACACACACACACACACACACACACACACACACACACACACACACACACACACACACACACACACACACACACACACACACACACACACACACACACACACACACACACACACACACACACACACACACACACACACACACACACACACACACACACACACACGGTCAGAGATGGAAAGCAAGTCGAGTGGGCTACTTTCTGTTTCAATGTTTCCTAACTGCCACTAGAGGGAAGACCAGCCAAGAGAAGACCGGTGAATAAAGAGATTGGTGGATGAGATCCTGTCAGAATTCATTGAAGTACATAAAAAAAAAACTAAATTCAGCTGTAATAACACAATCATTGTTCCTGCTTCAGTTCTAGTTCAAGCTCACAGTACGTATCATGTCTCTGTATTCAATTGTTTGACTGTGACATTACCTGTTTGTACGTCCTCTCGGCCACACACATCATGAAGAAGAACAGTCCTATGAGGCCGACTCTCAGCACCATCGTGACGAAGAAGAAGACGTAGACCTGGGCGTCGCGCCGCCCCACCGCCACTTCGCCCAGCTGCCTCAGGGACAGGGAGCCGAGGAGCGCCATGTCCAGACGATGTGCCAGGTGGAAGGCAAAGGGGAGCAGTGCCAGCGTGGCGGTCATCAGCCCGCCAAGCACAAGGTAACCCATACCCTGCTCCACCAACTTCACCTGTCGAGAAACAGGAGAGAGAGAGAAAGAGACATATTTTTATGCTGCAAACATTGTCATGCTGATAACAGCAAATCCATTTTTTTTTTTTACAGCAAACTCGGTAAAAAAAGATTGTGTCAAAAAGAACACAGTCTGCGTTTGTGTATTTTTTCTAATGTCTACAAGTGATTAAACACGTCGGACAGCTAAATGTTCAATATGTTATCTGTCACTTTATTTCATCACTGAACTTATATTTTTAGATCTTCCCACCACACGTGTGATTAAAAGCCATCTTCACCCACAGAATGAATACCAAAGTAAAGAGCATGATGTGTACCCGCGTGAGGATGATCCCACTGATCTCCAATACGGACATGTCTGCCTTCTTACACTCGCCCTGCTCCCATATTATGGCACTGACACGGTCCTTGGATGGGTGACATGCCTGCAGCCAAGACATCTGGCTCTGAAAGAAAACACAATAAAAAAAAACAACAACATCCAGTTGCGTAAAGAAAATGCGGTGAATGATTCACACGGGTTTGAGACCAACCGGGGCGGCTCGTATTTAACGTACATTTAACGTGAACGTCATAAAGTTGTAACGCTGTCGGACAAGTTTGAGACACCACGAAGAGTATTTAAGACGGTCTTACTCCGGCGATTCCCTGCTGGAGGCTCTCGTCATCACTGCTCAGAGTGGTGGTTTGTGGGAGAGCCATGCCGGCGGCGTTGAACCTCACGTTCGACTCGCTGTCGCTGCTCCCCGTGGAGGCGGAGTCCGGCCCTTGGAGAAGCTCCTCCCACAGTGTGTCATCGGTGTCGGAGGCGGGACGCGAGCCCTCGCTCGGCCTGAGGCGGTCCACCTCTCTGGGCTTCACCTTGACGGAGGCCCCTTCCTGTTGTCAGTATACAAAAGGAGTAGTTTCACATCATTCTGAACTGCTTGTTCGATGCGAGGAACACGCAACTGATGCAAAGTTTCAGTGACTCACAGTGTGACAACGAGGTTTACCTGAGCTCTCAATGGGGGGTTAGACTTTTGACTTCTCTTCCTAACAGAAGGCATTGGTGCAGAAGTCGGCCACGTTGATTCAGGGTGCCTCTCTTGATGAGATTTAGGAAGGATTACTTCCACTGGTTGAACCCCCTCCTCTTCCTCACTGGAGAGCTCGTCGGATGCCCCAAATCCGGATTTTCTTGCTGCCTGCGAGAGAATATTGAGACGCGTATATCTTAAAAGAGGAATTACAAAACATGCAGGAATTAGTTATATGAATTGTTCATATAACTAATCATTTTTGAATGGCATCATCTATGAAAAATAAAGAATAAGATATTATAACTTAAACGGGCTTTTTTCAAAAGCGGATTGACATTTTACTTCAATGTAAATGTGGGTTTAAAAAAGATTTGCTGAATGTACATTTAGTTTAAATCTGCAGTTAGAATGGATTTTAAAAGGGCAGCGTTGAACTCAGTGCTGTAATACAGGAAATTAACAAAATAACAAGACCATCTGACAATAGCCCTGGAGTAAATAAAAACACGTCAACAAAGGTTCTTATTTATTAAAGCTCTAGGCAGTCGAGGAGGTTCATCGAATGCATTAAAGATACAGGTATTAATCTTTATCTTTTATTAATTCAGGTTAGAATAAAAATCGGCCTTTGTAGGGATATTTAGATAGCAACAAACAAACAAAAAGATCAGTTAGACAGCCACAGATTCTTAAAGGGACAGTTCACACACAAATAAAAGTGAGTGATGCCTAGTTTTAGAGATAGCAATTCTAAATCTCTTTCTTCTCTTAAAAATAATGGAACTATGAGGCACTCGGCTTGTAATTCTTACTACATATCCAGTACACCCCGTCTATATTTATTGACTGACTTTGACTAGTCATCAGTTTGCTCCTTCTTTGCTTCACACCACGGCACTGAGCTTGACTAGTGAGACGAGTGACTGTACCCTCCGCTCTTCGCTCCTGTACAGTCGCTGGCTTTCCTCAAACTGCCACGGCCCATGCTGCACCGCGTCCCCGTTGTCAGTCTTCTCCTCTGATTTCTTCAGCACTCTGCCCTTCCTCGGCCTGATGGAGACGGAATAAATAAAACGGACAGTCAAAGACGAGAGATTGTAAATTTACGGCGAGCATCAAAAAATTAGCTCAAAAAAACCAACAGGAGTTTTGAGAGTATTAGAGAGGCTTTACTGCATGAAATAACTTCAGGTTGATGAAAGAATGTCCTTGGGGTTTATTCGTGTTTACGCACGTGCCAAGAGGTGAGAGTGTGTTTGTTAAGGCAAATGAGTGTGCAGTGCCTAACAATGAGAACACAACCTCCGTCTGCGAGCAGGGCTGGTGGTGCAGCTGGCAGCTGGACTGCCCGGGGGCCACCGGCTGGACTCAGTCGACACAATCTGGCAGTGCACGGTACCCAGCAGCAGCATCAGACACATGGGCCCAAACACCTCGCTGGCACTCGCCCCAGGGACCTCAAAGTACAGCACCAGTGCTGCCACTGAAAGGAGCAAAACATTTGGCAACAGCAAACAAAACGGTCCCCGAGGGGAGCCATTATAACAGGATTCATGCCTATTAATGAGGTCTCTCTCTTGTGTTGCTCAGGTGTGATGGCTAACACGCTTACTGTTGCACATAAATGAATGTAAGATGAGACAAATGGAGGTACTGAATTGGGTACATATCATCACACACTGTTTATAAATATATATATGTATATGTGTATATATACACACACACACACACACACGTATATTTATTTCCTTTAATGATCGAGAATGGGTTTCTGAGCACAGTCAATCTTTAAGGGGAGACACAACAGGTGAACAGGGTACAAAAAGATGTACTAAAAGATGCTTATAATAAGAACATTATTTTTGGTATTTCTAATATTTTGGTATTTTCAGAAATGCTATGGTTAAATATGCAAATGAGGCAATATCCAATGCTACATTTTGTGAATTTAGGAGATTTCTACAAATGCAAACAGACAAAATGTAGTAAAAATCCACTAAATGTGTACTTTAGATGTTTTCTTTCTGGTAGTGTGAAAGAATTCTTCTAAAAGCAAAATAGCCCAAATTTCCCTCCAGCAGCAGCAGTCATGTTTTAACTGAAGAACGACACACTCAAAATGTCACTGTTGCAATACAATAAACGGGACTCTTTGTTAGCTACGTTTTAAAACCCTTACTCAGTGTGCATGTCGATTTATGATAGCTGGCCTCCATATATTCACTGTGGATTTTTAAAGCACATAAATGATTGCTAATGGAAATATAGAAGCGGCTCAGGAAGTAATTACTATTCATTCAAACCTCTTCCCGAAGAACCGTTTTAATGATATCTTCAATAAAAGACAAGAATGAACAGGACCGAGGTCTTTCAGTAGTCAGTTCACAGTGTTTAGTCCGTCACTTGCGCCCTGATTCTTGTCATGATGTCATGATTTGAATTAAATATCAAATTTAGGGTGTTTCTTTAGAAACTCGCAGCCCCAGGGTGAAACGAACTGGTGAGCTAACCTTGCAGGAAATACAGCACGAGGATCCATGAGGAGATGGACTTGGAGGTCACCTGGATCCACCACTTGAAGAAGAACGGAAACAGCAGCACTCTGACCAGACCCTTCCGGGTCAGAGCCGTCCAGGGTCGGTCTGGCTTGGCTTTGCTGAATGTTGATCCTGGGGGGGGGGGGGGGGGGGGAGAGGAACGAGAAAGTCGCTCACACAGCTTCAATGACACCATTATAGACATGACAACATTCCTCGACCATACAAAGTCCTTTTGATGACATAGTATGGTATTAGCTGACAGCAGAGACAATATGTTGGTGGGTGTGCAGCTGTCTGTATGCAGACGATGTGAGTGTCTCTGTTATCAAACCAACGAACGACAGATTCGACTCCTCATTGACGCTCACCTCTTACTAGGTCGACATCAATGAGGTCTGATTTGATGTGACCAGTCTTTCTTGGTTGGCTGTCCAAACCCTAGGTGAAAGGTTTAAGCGGTGATTTCGCTTTAGTGGCAATGCACAAGATACAAAAAATGTATTTCTTCACAGAGATCTGCTGGTGTCTTACATTTAAATCCGTCTGCTCCAGAGATTTCTCCCAGACTTGCTGATCGTAGGCCCCGATCTGTTGCAACGACAGAACATTACTAGCATTTTCCCTCATGCACAATTTGCAAGCTACATACCATCTGTCACTATTAAAATAAATCCTACACAGTGTATACTATACAGTGTATCCACTATATAGTCACCTTCACGTGTACAAATTTAGTTTTTCAGTATCTATTTATTTGCACTGTTCTGTGTCGTCCTTGTCTCCAGCTGTTATTTCTAATTCTGCACATCGTGTAAGATGCAAAAAAAAGAAGTATTTACGAAGGGTCTGTATTTACCGCACCAAGGTTCTGCTTGGTCTCATGCTTATGGGGAATTAGTACAATCAATTGCACTTAAATCTAATTGTATTTTTTTTTTTTTTTACTCGTTTCTATGGAGACTGAAGAAACAGAGAGGCAGAGCTGATCAGTGTCTTAATAAATACATTGAGGAATACGGCTCTAAAAACTGCTTCAAATAAACTGGGAATGAATTTAGAAATGTTATTAATCAATTACATTTTCTTCTGACATTTAAAGGCAGAAAATACCAAATGAATGAATATGAGACTGACATTTCTAAATAGATCATTAGCTAGTGTAAATAATATTCTAAGCCCATAAGCTGAACACACTTTCTTTTGCGCTCTACTGCTTTTCAGACATGTCAACGCAAGTCGTAAACAGCCTGCCGTGAGATGTTATTGACACGGGTGAAATGCAGCTAGGCTCATAACATGAAAATTACACCAACGCATAATTTCGTGCCCTCGGCAGCCTTGAGCCCCCGACAGGCATAGTAAATATCTCCCTACATGTCTCAACATTTAGTAACTGGTTGAACAAGTCACGCCTCTTCTTCCCCCCCCCCCAACTTGATTTGGTTTCTACGCAGCCATACGAAACCAGAAAAAAGGTAAACAGATAACAAAAAATTGTATTTGTTGATCCTCGAGCCGTGCTCCTGTCAAATAATTTGCCTTTATTGATATAAAACTTTCCAATTAAATAAAATCTGTTTTTTGTTGTTGTTTTTTTTTTTACATAAAAAATGTAAATGTATCTTATAGCATCCCAAAATAGTATATTTTGTCTTACCTACCCACCTACCTCAAGATTCTTATTTTAATTGTTTTTTTTGGATAAAACAGCATGTTAACAACTGAACATGTAAATATGTGTGTTACCTTCTCTTGATACCAGGCTATTCTGGCCATTGTCATCTGATGCTGGAACCAGTGAAGTCACAGTCAGGACATTTCACAAAGAGGGCAGGAAACAGAGAGGACTGGGCAGTAATCCAGATTTGTTCACTAAACAAACAAAACAAGGGGGCGGGTGCAGGGGGGGTTACAGACAACTGACATATAAGCAGTGGTGGAATGTAACCATCTACATTTACTCAAATACAGTATTTAAAAGTACAATTGTGAGCTACTTCACTTGAGTATTTCCATTTTATGCTATACTTGAAATATTGTATATTGTACTTCACTATATATGTTTTTGTTATATAGACAGCATTGCAGTTACTTTACATACAGATTCAGATTATTACCACAACATATAATCAACAAGTGCATTATGCTTTGTTATTATATATTAAGCTACCCTGCAGTATATTAAGTAGTCAGGTCACATGTCATATAAGTGATATTATATATATATATATATATATATATATATATATATATATATATATATATATATATATATATATATATATATATATAACATTTTAAGTATTTCTTCCACCACTGCACGAAAACAACATAATAATAGAAAAAAACAACGGCTAACAGAGGAAACTGAACGCAACGTTAGCTGTCCTCGCGCCCCAACGGTTGGTTTCGTTACGAGGCAAACGTCCGTTTACGGTAAAAACTGAGCCGCTGTAACCGGGGAAACGTTAGCAGCAGGCTGGTGGAAACTCACCTGAAGGGAAACAGTGCGCGTTGATTTGCCACAAACTGGAAACGGCTTTAATAATCATCACAAACCGCTCGTCAAGTACGTCTTCGTCATCTCAGCGGCGTCGTGTTGTCAAACACGAGGGGGGGGGGCTCGCTTCAACACAACTGACGCTTGGTTGGTGGCTCGTGGGTGTTACATTTCTAAAACGTTTTCCTTCGTCAACATGTGTCTAGCTATCGATGCGTTTATTCCAGGTAACTGTCACTCGGTACTTCACAAACTTCACTTTTTTGTCCCACATTTGTTTCAGTCTTCCGCTTCCCTTTTCCGGGGTTTGTTGTGCTATCGTGGGTTGTTTGATTACCTAAGCGCTGTCTCGCAGGCGGAGTTTGCGCTCGTTTGGGCTGCTTCCAGAATCCTTTTTTTTTTTTTAAAGATTGAGACAATAAACCACTAATATTTTCTAAGACGTCGTCTTAACTATTTGTGCACTATGTTTTAACATAACACTTTGTCTGATGAAACTTGTCGCACACTAAAAGTAGTAAAGGGCTGCCTGAAAGACTGTACTACGGACTAAATGGACCCTAAGGTCAGTTATTCCTAACATTTCAGCCAATCACAGCACAGCAAGATTGAGACAGCAACATATTGGATATGATAACAATGATTATAGCAATTATTTAAATGATTTATTATTCAAACAATTACCATCTCAATTAATAGTTTAGTCTGGAAAAAATCTCGCTGCCAAAAGCGTAATCTTCAAATTCTGGAGAAATACTGCAACCGCTCTGTAAGATTTTTGATTAGTCACCAGAAAAAGTCTGCAAAGTTGTCTTTTTTCCCAGAATTTCAATTTCAAAGCCCTTCCCATAATATCGAGAATATATTTATGGTGAATGAATTTTGATGGTCATTATTTTAATAAGCTTTAAACAGGCTAATTTAAATATTTTGACCAACCCCCCCCCCCCAATCTGAACCACGCTTAACAAAAAACGTACCGTGTGACATGTTCAAAAGCATGACCACGATATCCTTAATTAATAAAGATCATCAGTGTAAGATCAAGTAAAGCATCAAATCCTCTTAACTGAGAAGCTATAATGAGGGGATGTTTGCCATATTTTCTTGAAGTTAATTTACTTTGTTTCAGCTCAGTAATAATGATGATGGTGTGTTTTTTTAGTTAATGCCGACATTCAAAATGACCACAAAACACATAGCAGGGTACAGTATATTTGTGCTGTTGATGGAAATATAAATATAATATATAATAAAGTAACTATCTATCTATAAGAGAAAACCCTGTAACACCATTGAAAGACACGACTGTCTCTACCACTTTCTAAAAGGGTCCACTGTCTCAGTAAATGTCATCTTTGCAGCAGTGTAGAAAACGATGAGGTCTGTGAACACAACTCTGCTGACTTGTTAGTCAACGGCCTGTCAAAACAGAGAAAGAGCGTCATTTGTCACTCGACGCCTGATTGTCCACGGACGGTTGGTCTTGCTCAGCTGCACACGCGATCTTCGCCTTGACCTTCTTGTTGGAGGAGATGATGAAGTAGGGGCTGAGAGAGGCGTAGCAGGAGGAGAAGAACACCCTCATGTCAGCCACCACGGGTGACACCTTCGCCACCGTCAGCATGTAGATCCAGATTGCGTTATCGATCCCGAAGAAGACCACGTACAGGACCACCAGGGTGATCACTGTTTTGGCCGCCCTGGTCTCCGCCCCGGCACCCTGAGACCGACGGATCCCTCTCACCTGCCGGTTGTGGCGGTGGAGGAGCAGCAGGATGTAACCGCTTGAGCCCACCATCAGGGCGACAAAGGCGAAATCCCTCACAGAGACCGCCACTCCGTTGATCACGTAGGACAGGTGGTCTCTGAAGTCCACATGGCAGAAGCCCAGGTTGAGGGTGAAGGCAGGGACGGTGCCATTGCGTGGAGCCATAGAGAAGAAAGGGGCCGCGATGCAGATGGCCATGTTGAGGAGCCACAGTCCCGCAAAGGTGGGGAGCACCAGGGAGGGGAGTGCGGGCTTCAACCTGGACAAACGGGGCCCGGCGGGGGCGATGGTCACCGCCTGAAACACACTGAGCATGCAGGTGATGCAGACCGACAACGCACGGCCGATGCGGTAGGCGTAGATCACCACCTTACAGCCGGGATCATTGAGCAGGTGCTTCATCCCGAACACGGTCATGGTCTGGGGGACGCAGCGGGTCAGCAGCAGCATCAGGTTGGCGAAGGCCAGGTGGCACAGGATCATGTCCACGGGAAGAAGCTTGGGCTCGGTGTAGATGATGTGGGCGTACGCCAGCAGCACCACCGCGTTCCCCAAGATGCCCATGCCTGTTTGCAAGAGGAAGGAGACCCCTTTGATGGTCACGCACAGATCCATGACCCCCAAGGCCTGCAGCTGAAAAGAGGACAGAGAATAAAATCTGTTACGTGGGGAACATCCCCCACGTACTGCAACTAAACTTAAGAAAGTAACCTTAATATAACCAGCCAGAACATAATCAAGCAATCTCTTGGATGAAAACCATGCTCACCTGAAGTTTAGATGAAAAGTAAAGCCTGTTGTGCGTTACGTGTTTAATGGCCTGTGTAATTGCAATTTATAGTCTCCGATGCCCCTTGAGATCACCGGCCAACTTTGCAGTGTTCAGCCCACAGTTTGGCAAATTAAAGCAACAGGAGCAACAAATACACTTTTTTTTTTCTCCTTCCTGTTTACGACTGTGTATAGGAACCAAATCAGGTTGAAAAAGAATCAGGTGTGATCTAGACACCAACAGGTTGCCATTTGTGATTCCAGAGGGCAATCTCACTGCAAAGGGAATATCGAACAACTGTAAATAAAAAAACGATAATGAACAGATTTTGCTTTCTGTCATTATTCCTCCTGTTCGGACCTAACATGCATCCAATGAACGTGATGTCATTCTCTCAGACAGTTAAAGCATCATAGCAATCAATGTCAGATACACTTTTGATTACATTGTGTACTAAATAAGAGTTCCGTGGATGTCCTTAGTTAGTGCAGTATTTGGGCTTTGTGTTCCTCTGGCTCCTCAACACTTGCACGAGCTCAGCGGCCATCGAGTGACCTTGTGATTGTCCCCCATCAGGGTTGTGTTAGAAATGGAATTTTTTTGTTGTTGTTGTTGCCATGGCCAAGATGATGACATTCAGCCAAATCTGTTTCTAATGCACAGACGGGAACGTGATTATTGTTCTGAAACGGATCCGAAGAGTTTCTGGGGTGGAAGTGCGACGTCAGGCTGTAACATCAACACAATTAGTCTTTTGTGTTCAGTGTCGGGGGGGAAATGAGTCAGAAAAAAAGTATTACAGATAAACATATGTGACTTCTAAACTTCAGTGGCGTTTTTTTTTTCCCCCTGTGCGTTAACTTCCACACGTACAACTTCGCCAGACAAACATTATAATGCTGTTTCCCCGCGGTATTAAAGAATAGAGTTAAACAACCCCCACAGCGGAGACGAGTAGTTAATTGTTGATGCAAAAAGCGGCCTGATGATGCCTTGAATGAGCCATCAAGAGGCTTTTACATGCACAGCTGGTGCCTTCGGTCTGCGCTCCTTTTCCTCCTTCATGTCCTGGGAGCGTGTTAAAAGACACAGAGGAGACAGACAATTAGCCATATAAAAAGGCATGTCTGTACTAATTGGGGGCGCAGGGACAAAATGTTATTTATAATCGCTCCAGCAGAAGTTTGGGATTGGTATCAAGGTATTCCAGCAGCGTCTCCTTATCTCCGGATTAAAAGCGCTGGAAACCAACTGGTCAATTCTCCAGTTCTGTTTTTCTGTGCGCTGAAACATTGTTGTTTAAGAAGCTTGTTTTTTTCTCCTGGGAGTTGGGCTTTTGGAATAAAGCGTCATAAGATGTGTTGTTTTCCTGTCTGTCTGTCTGTCTGTCGTTTAGAAAAAAAATAATATGTTTACATGTTCAGAGAGCTAATTAAAATGGCAAGTTCAAGCTTGTCCTTCTCAGGGGATCGGATCATGTGCAGTTCAAATGTACCCCCCCCCCCCGACAATCTTTTTTTCCGAATGCACAAATAAAATTTCTATGTTACATTCGCTTCCATTACAATATAATATCCTTCGAGGTGAAGTTTACATCTATATAGTTCATTACAGGTCGTGTCAATAATATGCGCAATGTCTTTTTTGTCTTCTTCTGTGCATACAGTGACATTGTATTCCTGATGAAAGGATGCCTTTATGGATAACATCATAGTTAATGGTCTATAATAAAAAGACTTACACGTGAGTCTCGTCCATTTGGCATCACAGATGATTTACTTAGTGTTCCCAAATGCTGTATTATCTCAAGAAGTAGTAAAGTTAGCGGGTTTTATATGCAAGTTAAATTAGTTCAGAGATGTGTCTACTTTTTAACCTTTTGCACCTTTTTAAATATGCGGTTGAGGCTTTGGTTGGTGAAGAAGGAATATTCAGAGCACCCCTCACTGCGCCTCTTAATCTGTCCCTTAGCAACAAAAAAAAAAAAAAGTGGTTTAAGAGGCTTTTGGCTTAGCAGTGTGCCGTCTGATATTGACGGGCCTCAGACTCAGTGTTTGCATTTAAGTGGAAGGGTGCACATTCAACCTCCCACGACCTTTCATTTCATTTCTCTGTTAGTGTCCTTCTAACATACAAGTGGCATAACTCAATCCCACACGGTGTTCGAATGTGTCTTCATTCCTCTGAGTGCCTTCAGATCCACAGACATCATTCATCAGTTTAGGTATGCCCGTCTGAATTTTCTCTCAGTTTTCCCCCATTCGCGTTACGTTTTATTGTTTTTCTCCACCGTGTTTTATGTACCTTCAAGTCTGCTGAGCGATCTGTGTTTCACCTTGTTGGATGAAAGATGCATTTCCCTTCAGGGACAATGAAAAGTTACATTTGAAGTGTTCTGAAGCACAGCGGTTTAGGAAATACTATAAAAAGTACCACATTACAAGTGAAAATCCTGCATTAAAATGGTATTTAAGTAAAAAAAATAACATTAGGATAATACACTTAGAGTAAAAGTACTCAATAGAGAAAAGCTGCAACTATTACTGTAAATGTTATTATATTATATTATACATTTCACAATCAAGTATAAATAAACCAACTCAACACCATCGATATCTGAAATCCTCTTATATCATGTTCCAAATATGATAATAAGGCTATTGTGCAAGTGACTAATCCCTTTGAATTGCACGTTGTGGTATTTTCTGTGTTAATTTCAAGTCTCATCATGCGCTCGGAGAGAAACAGACTTATTATTCATCGCCTGCTTTAGGACATGTTGCGGTTAAATTATGCAACCGACCTTATTCGCACCTGACAAACCGCATCGCAGGTTTGGATTTTATTCAATGTTCAGAACTTTTATGGCTTTGGATGAATTAGACAATCATAAATGGTATGCCAGGTCACACTCCACAAATGAAACTTGTGGAGTGATCCGTCATGCAGACCGAGTGGAACGTCCTCTGGTTTCAACTTCCTCCACTGGAGGACACTGTGGTGTTGGGTGTTCCACTAGCACGAGAGAGGTCTTTTTTTAATAGGTAGTGGCTTAATTGATTGATTGCAGAATAAAAAAATAAAAAATACAAAAGCAATATGAAGGGTCTGACAAGGAAATCTAATTAAAGGATCAGTAATTTCAACAACAACAACAACAACAAAATATTTAGCGGTCTCCACTCGGGGAAACGGTGACACTGACAAACTGTTTTAATCTTTCTTGAGTATAAACTTGTGGCTCATAGATGTTATCTACTCATTAACACCCTGTTTTATGTCCAATGGTTGGATCTGTTATCCTGTCTGAAACCCAGCCAGGTGACAGAATCAGTCATCTGAATTGATCTCCAGTAATTGGAGGCTGAGGGAAGAGAAGTCAATGGACCATGAAAAACAGATCCAACAACTGTCACCTGTTTGCAAGTATAAGAGCACAAACAACCCGACTCCTTCAGCAGAGAGGGATCAGGGAGAAGGTCCACTTCAGCCCTCGCTACCCTCGACTGTTCTAGGGGTGTAAACGCCGGAAGTGATTTCTTCTGATTGCACCTGAATACACCTTGTTTATTTAAGTGGTGGCGTGGCCTTGTGCTCTCTTTTTTTCCGACCCCAGCGGGTTATGCCATCGGAGGTGTTTGTCCGCGGGATGCTCTATCTGTCCCTCACTGTTGTGGGAGTCCCGGGTAACGCGACCGTCATCCTGGCGTTCCTCCTCTTGCTGTACCAGGAGAGCCGCCTCCTCCCATCTGATGTCATTGTCCTGCACCTGGCCTGCGTCAACCTGCTGGTGGTGGCCGTCCGCTGTCTGCTGGAGACCCTGGCCTCCTTCAGCCTGGCCAACGTCTTCGGAGACGTGGGCTGTAAGGCCGTGATCTTCGTCTACAGAACGTCCCGGTCCCTCTCGATATGGCTCACCTTCGCCTTGAGCGTCTACCAGTGCCTGAGCGTCGCCCCTCCCGGATCACACTGGGCCTCCTTCCGCACCGCTGTAGCCCAACATTTGGGCTTCGTGTTCCTCTTCCTCTGGCTCCTCAACACCTGCATGTCCTCGGCAGCCATACTCTTCTCCTTCGGGACCAAAAACAACTCCAGCCAGACAAACCACGGCATCAACGTCCAATTCTGCTACGTCAACTTCCCTTCAAAGTTGTCCATCGAGGCGAACGGGGCGGCCCAGGTGGGCAGAGACGTGGTGCCCATGGCCCTCATGACGCTAGCCAGTCTGATCATCCTGGTCTTCCTTTACAAGCACAGCCAGCAGGTGAAGGGACTGCGCGGTATGGGAGGCGGGGCGGAGCGGCGAGCTGCCAAAGCCGTGGTAGCCCTCGTGACCCTGTACGTGGTCCTCTACGGGGTGGACAACGGGCTCTGGGTCTACACTCTCACCGCGAGGAAGGCCATGGCTTCCTCGCTGATCTCCGACCTGCGTATATTCTTCTCCTCGCTCTACGCGTCGCTGAGCCCCGTGGTCATCATCGCGTCCAACAGGAAGGTGAATGGCCGGCTTAGGTGTGACGTGAAGAGGAAGCCCCTTCGGGAGAAAGACACGTTCTCCGATGTGAGGCCTGCTGG
This sequence comes from Cyclopterus lumpus, assembly GCF_009769545.1. Lineage (NCBI taxonomy): Eukaryota > Metazoa > Chordata > Actinopteri > Perciformes > Cyclopteridae > Cyclopterus > Cyclopterus lumpus. The sequence goes on along the minus strand of NC_046970.1, from coordinate 22,381,673 downwards.
GACGGCCGCTTGTTCACAGGGGCAGCAGAATGAGCCGAGAGGATGAGGAGCCATGTTTCTATAACGCGGGTCCTTTCTATATATTGGGTGTGTTCTGTTTTGTGAATGGCAGGAAAGACTCTTCTTTCCTTTGTGTTGTGAATTCATAATAATGATGCTTAAAAAAAAAATTCATTAACTGTCGAGGGTTTAGTTTAGCAGCTGTGATTCTGGATGAAATGGTGTATGTGCGGGCAGGGGAAACCGACTGTCTCGCTGTGTATAATTATGCAAGAAAACTGTCACAACAACGCTGTTACTCAACGCAGGTCTGTGTGCATCTCTGCTGATCTGGCACTATGTGGCTTTGTTGCTCTTTATGTTCTCTCCATCTTAATTGGGTGGAAGAATTATTGCCGGGTGACTCGGGGCTCAATGTAGCTGTCAAATGACTTCCAGCTGCCCATTTAGCTATAATTAAGACTTTGAATAGAATCCGCTAATGCTAATGAGTCAGGTTAATTGTCCAACAGAGAATTAGTTAAAAACCTGATGGGAAAACTATATTCTTTGGAGAAAAGATGTTCATTACTCAATACTGAATCATTCAAGACAATGGCGACAATATATGAGTTCTTTGGGTGCGGTTATAAGAAGTGGAGAACTTCAGGGACACACGACTACGTCTTGGTACGAAACCCCTGAAGGGTTTGTTGTGGGATGTGTGGTAATGTGTGGAATTTAGTCATTATGTAATCGCCATGTCTCGGAGAGAAGCAAGGGCAGGGAGACATGGTGAGGACATAACAACCTCTGAGTGACAGTCCAAAAGACATAAAGTGGGGCTGCCAGGACTCTGTGATCCTGCAATAACTCTAAAGTGCAATCAGTGCGGCGCTTTTCAACTGCTGTCGCAATGCAGGTGAGGAAGAGGAGGAGGAGGAGGAGGAGGAGGAAGAGGGAGGAGGGGGGGGGAGAAGTTCTCTTTCTGTGCTTGTGCAGAACTGTTGCATTCAACGGCAGAGACAGTAAATGCCACACAACGAGGTTGATCTTTTTGAGAGTAACATTCACCTTTTATTGAAAACATTGCAACCATTAAAAAAAAGGCAGCTAACGCATCTTTTTTTCCGTGTGACCTTATTCTCAGGAAAAGCTCTCTCTGATGACAAATTCCATGCGTTTTACTCTTCAAACCACTGAAATCTGATTGGCACTTTACACAGACTCCGGTGGAATGAAGGATAGAATACATGGATGGGTTCGTTGGAGCAGCGTTGAGGAATCCCGGGCAGCAGACGCAGTTGACACGGCTGACTTCCTTCCACACGAAAACAATGTCGTTCTTTCTTTCTTTCTTTTTTTCCTGTCAGGAAAGAAGTTTTGCACACCAGTTTAAAAAAAGAAAAGAACAAAAGAACAAATCCGTAAAAAGAAAAACAGGTTTTTCTCTTTCTTTGTGAGCGCGTGCGTGGAGGGGCGTGCCAGGCCAGGCCAGACCAGGCCAGACCAGACCAGACCAGGCCTCTCCCTGCACAAGACCCAACCTGTTTCTTCACGGTTTTCCATCCTTCTCGAGTCTTTCGAACCCCCCCCCCCCCCCCCCAGTGGTTTTCTGCAGAACTAGTCGAGACCAAAACCCACACAGATGTAACCCTCTATTACCGCGCCTGCACTCTCAAATCGCCGGCAACTTTCAGCTCTCACGTCTCCCCTCCGAGACTTCATTCTGCAGCCGAAACAGAACCTGCGACACCTAAAGGACGCAGGCCGTCGACCTCGGACTGCAACTCACCTGCAAGACGAGGCCAGACGTGTGAAATGCTCAAACTACCGTGTGTGTGTGTGTGTGTGGAAAATGAAGCACCGGCACCTGATATTTATCAAAGAAAAAAAAATGAATCCTATAAATGCTAACCTTTTCTGTTTTTTTCCTTTTAGATAGACAGAGAATACAACACAAACCTGTACAAAAGCCACACACTCAGCTGTGAAGTTGTTCAGAGTGACGATTAAATGAAGTCGAGGGTGACAGTAAATCCCGTCGGCCGATCCATCCCTGCTGTGTCTGCCAGTCTGTTTACCTGCACCAGGTACAGGCATTTTTGTCCCCCGTGTCCACCAATAGCGAGGCAGCAGCCGGGTTAAACCTCGCCTCTTTTTTCCTGCCTTGAAGCCAGTCCACACCCTAATATAGCCCTTTTTTTTTTTTTTTACTCTGGAACTGAATGTTAAAACCAAACCCTCTCCTCCCCCATACAAAAGAAAAATATATAATTAAAGTTACACAAACATTATTTGTCGTGTTCATGCTGAACATTGTGCCGGTTACACTAATGCGGGAGAAAATTGACTATTTATATGCTGATGCATGGAAACAATGTAAACGAGCACGTTAACCTCCTAAAATCAATTCTGGAAAGAAGAAAAAAAGTAGATAATAATACGTTGAAAGCATTTTTTTCAAAGCAGCATGAACCTGTTAGCGTCTAAATTATCAAGTGAATCCAGTGAAGAAGAAAGTTATTCTGGTTATTAATCCCATAAAATCTCTCCGATGTTTTTTTCCAGTTAAGAAAGGTTCTGGCTGACTGTAGCAACTGGAAACGTTGGGGCTGATTACTGCGGTGAGAATGTATCAGTAATAAACACGTCCCGGGGTACTTTCAAAACCCACATTTTATGGAAATGACGGATGTAATAAGCCCTTTTTTTTTTTTTTTTAGGTTTGCTGATACTGTCTATGCCTTTCCTTCAAAGGGATGTTTCTTTAGGCGTGTTGTTTAGAGGATTTATTTGCTGTTGGAGTGAAGCTACTGATGGAGAATGCCATCAAAATAACTGCTTTTATGTAAATCAAGTCCTTCAGTGGCCTTTTTTCTTTTTAAGTGCAGGGCTAATTGTATCTTTAGAAGTGGTTTCAAATGAGTGCAACATCTTTGAATTATGTGAAAGCGACGCGCTCTAAACTTGACGTCAGAACACTTCAACGCTAAATGTTTTATTTTGTATTCTTTTTGCACTCTGAAGTTACGGCGTTGCATGTGTGTGATCCATTTCCTCGCATCCACCCAGTTTAACCGATTCCCTTCGCACAAGGGGAAGGACACGGTCGTGTTTCAGCTTGCCTGGAATGCTGCAGCGCACGTCAGCAACGAGCTGCGTGTCCAAGATGGTGGGAAGAAGTCTCCCTAGAGTTACGGTCGGCCCTGTTTCTTGTGATGAAATCAACAATAAATTCTGGATTTATCCTGATTAACACCCGTTTTTGTTATAGAGGCTGAAATGCTGCCGGTTTACATCCACATAAATCCGGAGGCTCCTGGGGGTTTAATGGTTGACTTTATAGTTCAGGCAATCTAGAGGCAACAACGTATTGCAGGAATAGTTTGACACATTGGGAAACACTTTTTTTATTCTCATCTGAGAGTTGAGATAGGAAGATCGATACTTCTCTCTGAGACGTTCTGATACGGGGCAGCAGCTAGCCTCACTCTGTCCAAAGCTAACACAACGTATAAAGCGCACTAATTAAAAACAAAATGTCGTTAGTTTGATCTCTAAAAGTGTGAAAAAAAACAACAACAACATGAGCCAGGCACTGGTCTTTTTTTTTCGTTCCCGATGCCAACTGGCTGCATCTTCTGCGTCATATTTCTTGTGCAGACATGAGAGCGGTACTGAGCTTCCCATCTGACTCTCGGGCGAGAGAGTGAATAAGAACTCCTTTTAATTTAATCTACAATCAGAGTCGTTTTTTTTTTATTTATTTTTTTAGAAAACGTCACAAGACAAAAAAAAAAACGCTTCTTTTAAATCAGTCAAAATCCACTCGAAGGAGAGAGAATGTGAAATTCAGCTGGAGAAAAGAGCTAAATGTTGCACAACAGACAAAACACGTTTGTCTAGATAAGCACTACCTTTACAATATGTGTGCATAATCCCTGACAAGGGACACTGTGGAGCAGATTTCGCCCATTCCCAGTGTACCATTGAGGGCCAAGGGCCACACTGAAGGAGGGTGGGGGTGGGGTGGCAGGCTCTGAGGCCCCCGGGGCAGCAGCAACTCCACCGCTCTCAGGTAAGATATGCAACTGCTGTGCCGAGACTTGAAAGACATTCAAGATGCACTGCGCCCAATCCGGCAGCGTATCACAACGCAGGGAAGAGAAAGAGAGAGTTGCTGACTTGGAGAAACAACCAAAAAAGGAAAGAAAAAAACCTCTATGAACAAACATGTAAATAATGTCACATGAACTTATGAGAAATGACAGAATATTGCTCATCTTTCACCAGGAGTCACCGTTTAATTTGGCTGAACTGAAAGCTGAGACCAAATATCAGGAAGCGCTACGTCTCAATTTGTGGCTTATAATGTATGACTCAGGGGTGTATGAGCTTTTTTTTTTTTTTTAATCTCTATTCAGGTAGTCTCACTGAGATCGAGATCACTGTTTAAATAGAACGATTTCATTTCAAGAGAGAAATGAATGGATATCAGGGAGGAGCTGGCTTCACCGACATGTCGGTTTGAAGAGATTTATCCTTTGATGAGCCAATCCGGTGTCCCTCAGGGACGCTGATTCATGCCGAGTGATGTGCGAATGCATAAACCCAGCGCCCAGATTTTAATCTCTTTAAATGATTTCGGTTAAAAAGGCAGCTAACGCGGCTTTTTAAAAAAAAAAAAAAAAATGTAAAAGTTGAATTAAACTCCAGGAATAACAGCGAGGATGAATCTGCGGCTGCCTGCTCGGTCCTATGATTTCTTTATTTTTTTCAATGTGGCCTGAAAACGGAGCTAAATGCAAAATTCAGCACTTCTGCATCACTGAAAAGTGCTGTGACGTTCCTGAATATGATGCAAGACCGACATCAAACCAGTTCTGCATACGACAAACACCCACAAAAAAAAAACAGCTCTTTACTTCTTCTCGGTGAATAAGTGCACGTGTTGATTTGAATTATACTTTATGTGATTATGAGACTTGTGTTTGTGGAGGCTGGCAGCTCTCAACACTGCATGTGTAGAGTCGACTGAATCTTGACCTTTGAACTGTAACTTTTAAACAAAGCCTATAGCGACAGTAATAGTGTGATATTTTGGTATTTTAGATACGGTATATATATATATATATATATATATATAAAGCTATAGAGCCAGCAGTCGGTCAGCTATAGCACAAAGACTGCAAACAGGGGGAAACTGCAGCTCTGTCAATAACAAGTGTAAAAACGACAATTTTCTTCTTCATGGGGGGGTTGTGTGCCAGACTGTTTCTCTGCCGAGTGCAATTACTTCCTGGATTATTGTTGAAATGGTCTCCTCATAAATTTTTTTAAAAAAAGACTTGAGAGTGGTGTCAATCCTCCCTCATCCTCATCTAAAAAGCCCACGACTGTCTTTATCCCCCAAATTGTTGATCTATAGTCCTTCAAATCCTATTTTCCACGACTTCAAATTGGTTGCAAATCAAGCAGCGGATCCGAACAACGACCTTTAACGGAAAGGCAAACGTAACCTTCCTCATGTCCAAATTCACGCCGTAGCAGTAACAAGGATTCTGCCCTTTATCTTATCCCCCCCACACACACCCCTCTAAATGCCACAAAGGTGGAATTTTCCACGAGCCACTTCCCTGACTTCGCTGTGGAATGCAGACAAGATGGAGCAAGCCCTGCTCCATCTTGTCTGCACGTCGAGGTGCTCGGCTTGTGCACGTTGTGTCCACCGCCTTCATTCTGGCCCCGGGGCGTTTGATGAGCTATTACTCAAAAAAAAAAAGTGCAGCTCTGCCCTGTTGTGAGGACAAAGATCCTGCAGAGAGGAGCCGATCCAAGTCATCCCTGATTGTGAACCAGTGACATGTCCGTATGGCATCTATTCTGCTGAAGTAGTTTGATGTGTGTGTGTGTGTGTGTGTGTGTTTGTTTGGAGGGCAAAACAAAAAAAGCCCTATACTCAGCAGGACGTCTGCACGCCACTCTGAATCCAAAAGCCGTCGGAGACGTTTACGAGCGCTCTATTAAACAGACGCAGATGGCAATCACAGACCTTTGTGAAGTTATGCAACGTGGGCATGTGCGGACACAACAGCCACACATATTTCATCCGGCTAGCACCTCCCTTCACCCAAGGAAGGAAAGGGACGAGAACGTGGCGTCTCTTTGGAGCCAAAGTTACTGTAACAGTCCCAAATGTTGTTGTTCCTCTCCATATGCTGTATTTTACGGAGCACCTACAGTGCTACACTATTCATGGGGTTTATATAAGAGGACACATTGCCCGCGGTGGGGAGATGTTGGCGTGCGATGGAAAAAGGGAGCGTTGCTCCAACTAACTTTGAAAAAATGGAGTCTCCTTTGCGCTCTTTCAGAATAAGTGGTGTCACTCCACCCACTTAAAGCTGAATAATAGATCCGATGGATGCTCTGTGCATCGCACAGCTGCTGTCGGAGTAATTACAAAAGGCATGAGCGGAGCTTTGTACCGGTTGAGTGAACATCACACCAGGAGGAGATGCGTTCTGCTTTCCAAGGTCTGCTTGAGGAGGAGGACCACCTCACTAATCAAGACACACTGGTTGTGGTTTTTTTTGGGGTTGTAGCGGCCTCCGTTATTGCTCCGTTAACGCTCACGGAGTCCAGCCAACTCATTTAGGACTTGACCTTTTTTTGAAAGAGGTATTTGTGAGCTGGGAGGAGCATTTTGGAGTTTGAGTTGTGGCATCACTAAATCTGGCAGCGCACACTTGGAAGTGCATTTTGGAAACAGGGGGCAGGAGAGAGCGCCACCTGTTGATTATTTGTGGTAACTGCAATAAAAGGGGCAACCAGAATGAAGGCCGCGCGGCGCTGATACGTGGTAGATGCTAATTAGATCAAACCTTTGGTACAATTTCATTTTTTTTAATGAGTATTTCTCACGAGTTAAACTGTGACACAGTAAAAGATGGCAGCTTCTTCTTATATTTGTTTGCACCCAGATGGCGTTCTGTAGGTCAGTTGGTTCGTGGCAATTTAATGAAACACATTTTGATCTGGGAATATTCCGCTTGAAAGAGGCCGCGAGATGATTTAATAACGCAGGAACAAGTACTAATTGTATTCTAGTGGAAAACAAATTGGCAAGTTGTAACATTTGAAAAGCAATTGACGCTGTGAACATGACAACCGTGTCTCCTCCAAAATTGCATTACCATACGAATAAACTGCACTCTTAATTACATTTCGAAGGGAAACTTTTTTTTCTCTCTCTCCCAGATTACGGTTGAAGTTTAAAAAAAAGTTTATAACAGATGGTTATCGTTCTAAACTGAAAGAAAAAAACAAACAAAAAACACCACAAAACCTCAACATTTATGGTTTGAATTTAAATGACTATGAAACTTATCTGTGACACGTTAAAAGCAAAAGTAAATAACAATGTTGTAACTGCGTCATTTCAAGGCGACAGGGCTGACATGTTGAGGCCTCTGGAGGTTTTTTGGGGACCCGGGGTTTTTTCCAGCCTTGCTTATGTTTTTGGGGTTTATAAATGAATGTTTATACTTGCACCGACATAAAACGCATATATTTATAATGACTCTAAATCTAAAATCGACCTAATAAGTTCATGTGTCACAGTTGTGTCATTTTGAAGAGCCTTAAACTTTCACAAAAAAATGTATTTGACTGGTTTAAAGAAAGTCTTTTTTAAGCTTTTGTAAGAATTCTTATTAAAATCCACACATTTCGACAAGTTTCAGACTACTTCCGTTTTAGTTCATGTCCTTTATATGTGTTGTTGTCACCATACAATGTAAATAACGCACAACGCAGTGTTGACATGTTTTTTTTTTTTTACCGTCTGCCGTACAGCATTAGAAAACTCTCCTGATGAATATCTCCAAATTCATGTCGTGGTAGAGAGTCGGGGACATGAATCGTGTTCTGCTCCTCAAAACTAAACTCAAGATTCAAACTCAACCTCCGTTTATCGATTTTAAATCATATCTGGTAGGCAAAAGAAATAATCACGCAGATAAAAGTCAATGACAGTTACATATGTATTTTATTTTGCTTTGGAGAAGAAGAAAAAATGAATGAATGTTTCGACTTCTGCTTCATTAATTTGATTATTGATCACACTCGTCTTGAAAGACATGATAATATGATCCCTTGTTGATCTCATAACTGCAACTCCACTGCAAATCTACTTAAAAAACACGAGCAATAATCAAAGCTGCCCGGCCTTGAAGTAAAGAGAGGGAGAGAGAGAGAGAGAGAGAGAGAGGAGCAGAAAAAGATGGAGAGAACCTTTTCATCTCGTTTCATTGAAATCAATTTTCAACCTTAGACATAATTGCTTATAGGTTGGCCGTCGCAGATAATTACACCGCAGTGATCTTTGTGTCTAATTTGAATTTAAGCGGATACTTTTCTTGCACCAAGATCAAAATACGACCCCTCCTCCTCCACCACCCACTCCACAGCCTTCAACACACACACACACACGCACACACACACACATAAACAAAAACAGCACGACACACATCTGGCCCACTTAAGTGAATGGTGTGAGACCATTTCACCTCGAGTTTCACCTTCTACCCCCCAATGGTCGCTCACGATACACTCATTAACAGTAGAGGGCATTGGACACCATCACCTCATCGCCTCCCCGCAGGACCGAGGCCCTCCACCTGACCTCGGCAAATGTCCAAACCAGCAGCCTATCGGGTCTCGGGGGGGGGGGGGTTACGGGATGAAGGTCAGCGTACTGCATCCTCACTGCATGCTGAGGAGCTCTGCTGCTATGAGAGAGTTTTCTCCCCTCTTCTATCTTTCACCTCCAAGGAGACGCCCCTCAAGTCAAGCATTTTGCATTCGGATCTTCAGTCTTGGGCTTTCGGCCCGGGTACATAATTAATGGATTGTTTTATTGCATCAGAAATATATGTGACATTGAGTGCTGTTGTGTCACCGGAGAGGCTCTGAAACATTAAAAACGCTTGTAGCAGACCTCACCCTCCTATATTTAGATCGTAAAGCGAGGCCGCCAACACTTTCATCTGAAAATACAATCCCGGCTTTCTGGAGAGCACCGTGTAGGCGGAAGCAGAAAAAGAAAAAAGTCAATTTACGGAGTCTAATGTGGAATCGACCAGAAGGTCTTCTAATGACTACGAGTCCTTCATTGATCAAGCGCTGCAAGACAGGAACAAAGAACGCTTTGAGGGGGGGGAAATCCACTTCTACTTCAGAAATCACTAATCGGGTCTCTAAGATGAAAATCAAGGTCTCATCAATCCAGCTATAGGAAGCTATGGCTGTGGAAATCATTTCCGTAGTGGAACAGAGTTTTAAATAAATAAATCTAAACATTTGATTGTTTATAGAATGTGCTGGCAAATTCACGAACTGTGCTCATTTATTCACTTTTGCGATGCACGGTGGCTCTAAAGGGTTGAAGCCCTTCGTTGGTTCAGACTGAAAAAGGATTGTTCATGGTCCCCAGAAGATTACTCCCACTGGCTTTGCTGATCCCCTGACACATAGAGACCATCTTGTGATGGGACCACACCAGCCGCCACGCCAAATGGTGGCGGGTCCGTAACGTAGTGGGACCAATGGCCCCTTCCACACTTCCCACCACCCTACTTCTGTCTCTCTTGCTATTACTGAGCCATTATTTTGCACTCCAAACAGCTTCTGTGGTAGTTCTTCCTACTGTAGGTGTCTCCAGGACCACATGTTGCCATGCTGACTCACACACACACATATATATCATCTATATTTAATAGAAATTAGTTAATGTCAACATGCTAACATGCTAAAACCAAGACGGTGAACACAGTAAACATTAAACCCGCTAAACATTAGCAGGTTAGCATTATCATTGTGAACACATGTTGCTATTAGCACTTAGCTAAGAGCTTAATTACAGCCTCATGACTCTTTTAGTCTTGTTCTCCTAACATTTAAACAGGCTTTTGAGGACTTAGTCCTGCTCCAATCAAAAGGTACAGTACCAAATAGACTATGTGTAAAGAGGGACGAGTCCATCGTTGAGAGAATCCAAAGCTAACCTTTATGTTATTTTTCTCCCCGTTAAGTACACACACGCACACAATTTGTATTGATGGCGTCGTGTGAAAGAATTTAAGGACGTGTGTACTATCACACAGTTAACAGTGCTTTTCTGTAACGGCGTCTCACAATACAACACATAACAAAGGTCAACATGCGCTAGGAAAGCATAATGGATTGCAGGAAAGCACGAACGTGACACCTGCCACATTTCAATGTATATTCTCACGGTTTGTCCGCAATGTGTCACATTTGCAATACATTACAATGTTCAGCGTCAGCCCTCCCTCCCCAAAAACATGCCGCCGCTTGCTACGGCGCATTATGAAAAGGTTGCAAATGGGCTAATTTGCAGCGTTGACAGCACCGGCCTCAGCGAAGGCAGGGTAGTAATAGGTTTGGAGGTGCCGCTCCAGCGACTGCTGTGATGGGAATGCTGTGGTTGAAAGTATAGGCATAGGTCAGGCTTCCCTGGAAACTCTGACAAATTAAAAACAGAAAACCTTTGACATTTATGATGTGAGGAGTCTGCAAAGGTCATTGGCCACAACTCGCCGCTTTCATTTTCCTTCCCCGTTTTCCCCACGGACATGTTTTTTTCTTTGCTTTCTGTGATTGCTGGAGCTGCAGTATGGAGGGAATCATGGAGCTGTGATTTTCGGAGAAAATACTCACGCGACAACATTCGTCTTACAAGAAGCCGAGGAAGCAGATGTGTGGAGTAAACGGGAACGTGAACTCCGTCGCTGCTCTCGTTTTTTTTTCTTCCCACCCACATCTCATTTATTTACACCCAACCGGTGATAGACCGGTTGTTAATGAGCCAATCCCGATGATTAGTTATCGTGTGAGTTTCATCAGGATGCCTATTCGGAGGTAAACTGCCGTTGCCACTGGTACGTAATAAAATGCACAAAAAAAATAAATGATATTTCCGATATCCTCGCGATGCATCATTCCACACCATAAACACCCACCACTTGTAATCCCACTGGACCGCGACTGTCTCATTTAAATGTTAATATAATTCCCATCCTTCATAATTTAATGTTTGCTCTCTGGCATTTTCCGTTCATCTTGGTAATGCCACCTCATGTGACAAGCCAATTTACTGCCGGAGTTGACCAAATTGCTTTAGCATTGTATCGCTAACGCCGTAATAAATCCTGTGACACACTGTTCCTCCTTCTCAGGTGCTAAAAAGAACAGAAAAGAAATAATAGAAATTGATACACGTTCACCGTGAAATCCGTTTTCATTGATTTCCCTGCCGTACACCGTGCCTTTAAAATCGGACACCAAGCAGCTGGAGAAACACCACATCTGAGGAATGTGACAGAGATTGCCCTTTTTTTACGACACCCTCTCGTTCGCACAGGTGGCTCCAGTGAGGCTGAGAGGTGACAACGGGCAGCGCCAGGAAGACGAGTCAGACAGATTATAGCTCTGAAGAGAGATAGAGAGAGGGAGGAAAGAGAGGCAGGGCCGGGCTTAACGCCAAGGCAGGGTGTCATTTTGTGTGACCTTTTCTGGGAATTACCACTGTGCATGACCCCGGAGCATGTCTGCTTGTCACTGAGACAGAACACCCCCCCCCCCGCCCCGCCCCTCTCATCCTCCCTCCGGCAGACGTCACGGTCCCAACTCGGCCTTCCCGATGCCACGACCACCTTCCCAATTGACCCGATCATGGCCAATAACTCGGATAATCCTCCCCCCCCCAGCTCTCATTAGCCGCCTCGCACGACTCGCACCGAAATTTGAATTCTACGGGCTCCCTCCGTGTCTGCGAGGTAGCTTAACCTTTGATAATGTGTCGGCTCGTCTTAGCGGAGAAAACCCGGGATTAGTCGACTCGTGAAAAAAGCTATTGTGGGAGAAAAGCGGCGTTCGGAAGTTGATCACCGTTTAGGTTGGGGGAATATGAGCGTGGATTCACTCACGATACAGGCAGCCGGAGCTCGAAATCCTCTGTTTAGGACACGTAATCCTGTGTTAATTGTAGGATTGCAGCGTATAAGTATAAATAGTGATCTCCCATATGGAAGACATGTGCTATTTAAACCCACATAAACTAAATTTGCCTTTGTGGGTAATTACTTTTTCGATTTTTCTTTCTTGATCAACCATGAAAAGAGAACAATGTGTCCACCGTTTGATATTTTCCAACTTCCCCGCCGCGTTCAAAGCATTCAGCCCAAAGCGTATTGTTTTCCGTTGATGTGTATCTTAACAAAAGTTCAAACATATAGTTATGTAATTGAAGTAATAGAGAAAATTGTGCATGAACGGGGACAATTTTCATATAGTATTGCTTTAAAGATAGGTAATTCAGTGTGGCATTAGATTAACAATACATGGCTAAATACGTTTTTTTTTCTTTTTCTTTTATATTTATCCATCCGCAACAACAAATACTGAGCGAGGTCTATTTGGAAGCGACGGGGAACCGGGACCGAGTGCTTGTCTGATAATTTGTCCCACCGAGCGAGGCGGCGACAAAACCAGCTTGAACAGCAGCCGACGCGTTCGCAGGAATCCACCAATACCGAGAGGAACAAAATAAAAAACAAAACATCTTTTGAAGACATAAATCATTTCTTCTTGCCCTCAACATGTTTCTCTCCCTGAAGAGTGTTTTATTTTTTAATTTTCTTTCTTCCACATATTCATAACAGCACTGTGTTTGTGTGTCCTCCTCTCTTCACATCCCTGTCTTGTATTTGAAGTCCTTCGCAATCCGGCCTTTTTGGACAACGGTGTGTGTTTTGCGAAGACATACGAGAGAGGAAATGATTCATTCATCAGGATGCACGTCCCGGCTGACCTGCTGATCAGACGGTTGGATATTGGAGCGCTTCCACCGGGCCGGGCGTCAGGCCACGCTTATTAGAGCTTTTTCAGCGAAGGCACGGTGTGCAGGTCATCATCTCTCCCGTAGCGACTCTTTGCGACAGCAAACACAAGCCGGCCTCACGTCCTGAACGTGTTGCACATCGCACCACCTAATTCAAACGTCAAAAAACCATGATAAGAAAAAACCGCGGGGATGACAGCGTGATGTGAGGGCCGGACGGGCCTGTCAGAGAAGTAATTATTTTACAGCAAGAAGAGATATGGATTTGGCCCCCAGGTGTGTGTGTGTGTGTGTGTGTGTGTGTGTGTGTGTGTGTTTTCTTGTTTCCGAAGGCATTCTGTGGGCAAATGTGTCACATCGGGAACTTTGCGGAGGCAGATATATACTCATCAAAACTTTTGTGATTGCTTTGGACCGGCAATTTTGAAGGAGGAGGATGAGGAGGAGGATGAGGAGGAGGATGAGAGCAGCTGCCCGTGGTGCTGAAATCGACATTCAAAGACTTGTGATGTGTGTTTGCTCTCCCTATCTAAAGGTTTGACAGATATTCACGGCAAAGTGCCAAATAAACACATTAGTGAGCTGCATCTTTTTTTTTTTTTTAAAGAAGGCTAATTAATTTATTTTTATTACTTTTATTACAATAGCTATTTTTTATTTTGGATCGATGAGACACGATGAGACATTTTTTTAAAATTCCTGCTACACCTGCAGTTGACGGGATAAGATTCGTGATTTTTTTTAGAGCAGGTTATTTGGGTGCATTTGCTCACATGACGTGAAGCATTCTTCTATGCTAATTAAAATACCATTTGTCTAACTTGATGCCTTCCTCACATCGGAGCGTTTTATTGTTATTATGATTAAGCGAGCCGCGTTCGTTACAGACCTCATTTGGTCTCAGGCTTGTGAGGGAAAGACTGTTTTTTAATGTGAGACTGAATATGTATTGTGCTCATACTGTCAGTGGTGGAAGAAGTATTGAGATTCTTTAATTTAGTTCACTTTGTGAAAATACAAATAAAAGCCCGTCAAACCTTTACTGAAATATGAAAGTATTTTCCGCAAAATATACTCAAAATATCCAAAATGGAAAAGTACTCTTTATGCAGCTATTTTGTATAGTGTTACTGTAAATTGGATTTAGCAGCTCGGTTATCGATCGCAGCTCAACTCTCAACAACAAAATGAGGCACCACCTTGTGGCACCTCTTGGTATTGCACTTAGAATTGCAGTAACTTTTGTGGGTATTTGGCAACAAAACCCAAATTATCGGAGACATTTAATGATCACCAGAGTTAATACAATTTATCCCGAGGAGAACATGAATGTTTGTACTGAATTCAATGTCAATTCATCCAGTAAGATGTGGAGATATTTCACTCATAAACCACACATGTCAATCTCACAATGGCGCTAGGATAAAGGTCACAGGATCAGCAACGTCAGTAGGAAACATCATGGCAACCAGAAATATCCGTACAGAACCTCTCAGCAGAAAGCCCACCGCTATCACTTGTGAGATCAGATATCTAAAACCAAAAAAAGGTCACGCACTGATAAATACTGACACAGTTGCCATAAAAAGCAATGCAAAAATCTGCAGTGGCAGTCAAAAAAAAAAATTATTAGAATTTTAGAGCTGAAACCCTCCCTGTGATTGACTTTAGATAATAATTCTAACGGTTCCTCAAATCCTCTCTAAAAACCAGGGATGGATGCTGAAGCGCACTCTTCTTCCTCCGCCCGTTGTCTTTTTATTTGCTCAACCACTGTGCCAATGATTTCCTGCGGCCAGGTGGAGGCGTCGCACATTTTGAACTCTGTTCCCGAGCGCCAGGCTTCATCCTCGCTGTGCGTTGTGAAAGAATCCAATAATAAACAAACTGAAAGCGACAGAAACCCTGCAGAGATGTAATCAGCGACCACGCATTGTACTGAGCCGGTGTGCCCAAGCCGGTTCTCGTCGGCAGCCATTTTTTTTTTTAATTAGAAGCCCGTTTCAGAATTATCATCAGGTCCGTGGAACATTTCCTCAGTTAAACCAAACCCTCCCCTGATATTTGTGCTGAGGTTTCAAAAGGCGACCGCCAGAACATCTGCAGAGGGGCTGTTTTTTGAAATCCCGCTGAGCTGGTTGGTTAAATGGCAGCGATAGACATTTTCTTTACTTCTTGATTTTTCTCTTTTTCCCTCTTGACCAAACCGATCTCACACTTACACAACCCAATTTCATATTTCACCACATTAACTGCAAAAAAAAGGGCCGCAGTCTATTCCTGCTGAATATTTACACCGGTATCTTCCTCTGAAAAGAAAAATGCCAAATTTACGTGGCACACAAAATTGCTTTCATCCAATAAGCCAGATGGAAATTAATTCCAGTAAAGAAGGTCAAACATATTCAAGATTTCTTCCGAGGATTCTTTAATAAAAATGGTCTGATGTTGGTTCAAATATGGCAGTGCTCTTAAAGTGAGACGCACACTTGCCCTGCGTGCTGGCTTTTAACACAACAGCCTTTGATTGGCCTGCTCGATAACAAGATATGGGAGCTTCTTAAATTCACTTTTAAAATCAATGAAATTGTATTTCGTCTTCCCTCCCAAAAAAAACAACCTATTTGTGTGAAGAACTCGTGCGTACACATCAAATGTGTGCAGTGGGCAGGGTACCAAAGCGATTTGGCTTAAAGAGCGCATCCTGCTCCACAGGATATGGGGAAATGCTGAGTGGGCCGATTAAGTTCTTCCCACCTGTTCGAAGAGGGAATGACCTCCAGGAAAAAGGTAGACATCCCAGCAGGGTAAGTTCATGCTCAAGCCAAGAGGGCAGGCGATGCAAAGCCGAGTGACGGAGCCATTAACTCCAAAAATAAAGTGCTGAAAAGAGGAGTGAGCTTAACCCAAAACTGAAATGACGGGCAAAAGACGTGTAAGACAGTGAGAAAACCTTGGAAATACAAGGTGCCATCTGGTATTTGAATCACTTTAAAAAAAAAAAAGCACATTATAAATATGTATATAGCCCTTTATTTAGAAAAACAGATCCATTTGTGAAGCTACGGAGGCTCTGAGAGGAAGATGCATCTGCAAAAAAGCGGTTCAAATGTAAAAGAAAATAACTGAATGTGGATGGATGCATTTTAAAATTCCACATCAACGCAACATCATCACAAATAAAATCATTGCGGTCCTCCACTTCTGCTTAGTTTTCTCAATATTTACAGTATTGATTCGTCTCATTATGGGCGCCTCGGATCAAAAAGAAAGAAAGAAGGGAAGCCACAAAATGTCAGCAAATGTCAGCTGGATGAAAATGCACGACTGAAACTGTGTGTTTTCATATCACATTCACACACAATTGGGTTCTCACTGCGGAACAAAAACACACCTTCAGAGTCAATGAGGGTAATAAACTGATGATAAACGCTGCGCTCGCATAAACAGATCAGAGAACTTCACTTACACACCGCCGCGATCCCCGAAACGGGTCAATTCACCCCCCAAATTCAATCAGCGGAAGGAGGCGGATTGTTTATAAAAATTCATAAATCTTTCGCCCTATCTCCAGTCTGTCAAGATTTTGTGAATGAGGTCTCTGTCATTAGTTTATAATGTGCAGTTTGATCTAATTTGTGAACGGATTGAGCTGAATGTGAAGAGAGTGAAAAAGATGTGAGAGAGGCTCCTAAGATAGATGTGTTTTCTACTTTTTATTGAACTGAAGCTTCAACGTATGAATACAGAATACACACAAAATTAGACGCATCTAAGAGTAATTATGAATGAATATATCTTTTATAAATCTAACATCAACGGGACAGTGTCCAACTGATATGATTGGTAATGTTATCCCTTTGTTTTGTTGTTCCAATTTGATGAAATTATGACCGTTATATATATATATATTTATCGTTCTATTATGTGATGGATTCACGTTGCTTTACAACCTGCATATTATAGTATAATTATATTCCTTTTTTTTTCAGACAAGGAAAACAAACGGTATTAATGTAAAATTCCGTAATGATACATTTAAAACAATTTGAATGTCATTATACTCACAATGAACAATTAATAGATCCCCAAATTCACACTCCGTGAAGCGAACACTTGTTAGAAGACGGAACAGCATTCATTGTTTGAAGAATGTTAAATACATGAAGAAACAAACACAAAGATATATCTAAGATACCAATCAAAAGCCGATAATCCGACTCTGATGTCAATGAGTTGATGCTCGAGTGTTCGCATCTCGCTGGGGTGAGATCGTTTGTGATTAAATTAATAATTGTTCATCTCAATGGATCAAGCCACTGTTGTTGAACAAGGATTTTAATTGAGAGCGGAAGCACCAGTGATTGTGTTCTCGTAGACACATTTCCCACGGGGCATAATAAAAGGTAGGCGGAGTTATAAAGTCAAAAGATTTTTAATTTGGAAAAATCGGAACTAATTGGTCTACAATACGGATGATTGTATCTTCAATATAAATGATTATCAACTGGTATTTTACAGTCATCGCTTCATTACTCGTTGCGTGTTGAGTATGTGTGAAGGACGGTTTTCCTGTTTGTGTCTATTGGCTTTCTCTAAATTTAAAACCAGTTGAGAAAAATTCAACATTCATTTAATTTTGCACAATAGAGCGAAGCCGGGATGACATATATATATATATATAAGACATTCACATATATGTATATAATCTTTTGTTATATACTTATTCATGTTCCCTTGACAAACATTTATGATAATCGCATAAATAATTATGATAATTCAAGTCGCCACCACGACTAATCGGCGTGAGAACATTTAAAATCTCTTAAAATTGCGTCCACCGGAGATCTTAGTTCATGCATCGGACCAAGAACCCATTCACGAACCCACTGCCTTCGAGTCAAGGGAACCGGAAACTCATCTCCAGGTTTAAGGACTCACTCCTACGTCACTCCACCGATTTCTTTCCAACCTGCGACGGTCACAGCTAAAACATACGGCCCGTTGTGTGATAATCCATTCCTCCTTCTACTCAAAGACAAACTCTTAAATTGACCAACATCACTCTTGGCCCCATGAGAAGTGGATACCAGACCGGCCCTAAGACCTTCACTTTCATATCACTTTTCTAGGCTGTGGGAGAACTTTATGACTACATAACCTTCAATACAAAGAGTAACGGTTGACCTTGGTGCTGTCCAGGGGTCTCTTGTATAATAGTGGTCTCTGGGGAAGTGGTCTCTGGGGGGGGGGTTCCACTGCAGTACGGCCACTGGGACTTACAGGGTGAGTGGGAGCGCTATATTCATCTCTTGTAATAAAGCCGTATAGTTTTTTGGCTCGTGAAGTCTGACAGGCCGGCCATGCCTAGTTACAGTTGCTAAGCTATGATTGGACAGTTAACAAATGGTGAATTGCTTAGAGCTTCGGCTTTGTGAAGCTCACAGTAGATCTTTCTTGAAACTCGTGGGCGTGTTGAGGGTTTGAGGACGTGCCTTTGGCTTCTTCAGGCTTCTCCTCTCTGGCTGTTGGGGAGCATTACATTGAGACTGCTGTTCTTGGGCAGATACGAGGGCAATTCCCAATGTTGCGTCACACGCAGGTTTCGTGGCCGATGCATCTGCAGTTCAAGTCATAGATCTGCAGTTCAGGTAATAGATCTGCAGTTCAGGTAATAGATCTGCAGTTCAGGTAATAGATCTGCAGTTCAGGTAATAGATCTGCAGTTCAGGTAATAGATCATTCTCTCTGCTGGTTGTCTCACGATGCTGAAAGAAGGACGTAGAGGTGGCGTTGTCTCAATCGAGTTAAGCACCATGAAATCAGGGGTGTCCCTGTTGTTATTTATTAAACTTTGTATTATTATATATCTTTATATATATGTGTATATATATATATATATATATATATATATATATATGTATATTCTTTTTTGTATTGTGAACAAATAGAAATAGAAATCTTTAAAAACAGGTCACAAAGCAAGCGAAAACAAGGAGTGCGTTCCAATATCCTTTCTTACTTACTATTTAGTATCCCAGAAAAAGGATGAAGTATGTCCCAATACATGCTATGACAAATGCAGTATGCCAAAAACACTAGGATGTTCTCCTGCACCCGGTCATATACAATATTCTGTGCAGAGATGACAGACACACTAATGTCCCAAATGTAAGCATACTGCATGCAACAGTATACTTTATAAGGGCAGCTGTTCTAAAAGTAAAAAATAAAAAAGTAATGAAGGGCAACGTTAAAGCTGTGGCTCAAGTACGTCTTTTTAATCGTTTTTTGGGGGGGGGGGGGGACAACGAGGAATAACCGGTAGGTGCTGGTGATTTGAAAACAGACACATTTAAAACCTAAACACCAACCATCATCGATCTGAGCTGAAAAAAAAAAATGACGCTGGTTTGATGGGAAAATGTCTGAAAACGTCCGTACGGACGACAGAGAAGAGAAATAAATGTATATGAAGAGCACAAACAGGAACGCGTGACACGGGGTTGGGTAATTGTTTTCACGACGCCAGACTCCTTTTGATGAATGCCTCATTATAATCTGCAGATGACGGATGTGAGTTGCATCACATAGCCGTGCTGTGTGTTGCTGGACTCTTTAGGAAGAACGAGGTATATGAGGGCCTCTCAATCCTATTCTTTGCACAGTGAGGTGTAACGGTTCGGAGCGAAAGGGTTTTAATGGCTTTCAGTTGTTATTATTCTGGGTGTCGTGACAGCTTGATTGTACCTGCAATCTTATTTCATTGCCGCACCATTTGCATGTGCCTCCCCCTTTGCCACCTTCCACAGCTTTGTGTTGTTATGGTAATTTTCATAAAGTAGATTGCATCTATCTGGCTGCTCCGCTCGGAGAAGCTCGGAGCAACAGCATCATAATCATAATGAACACGTCTCTGCTGTGTGCGGGGTTACCTTTTTTGGGGATCAGGTGCTCAGGTGGCCCTCTGGTGCAACATTAAGAATGAAGTGCGTCATTTCAGTGTTTGGTGTAATTTGACTGTCCATAACTTCATGATCATTACTTTTGTGTGCTCTTTGCGCATCTGGAGGAAGGATCCCTCCTCTCTAGTTTTTTTCTAAGGGGATTTTTTTTTTGTCTTTCGGTCTTACGACAGGCGTTGACAAATGTTGGAAAAGCACTTTAAGGCAAATGTGTGATGTTATAATAACAATCGAGTTAAATCGAAAAAAAACATGCAAAAAATGCCCCTTTGGGACGAATCCTGCTTCAAAACAATTGAGAGAAAATCACAGAGCAAAACAAATCTGGCCCAAAGTAGTTTTTGTATTACATTTTTTGCATTAGGCTCAAAAGTGCAACATATATATATATATATATATATATATATATATATATATATATATATATATTTAAAAAAAGACTTTACAACTTGTTGTTTTTAACATGCAAAAGTATTGTCATCAAACACCACTGAGTAAGAGACTTCCTGTACTATCTTTCACTGAAGAAGAAAAATGGTGTTAGGCCACAAAACAGGAAACAACGGACATTATTTCTCATAACACGCTTACCAACATCACGTCAATCGATTATTGAGGATGACACTGATAGATTTTGTATCAGTGGGAAATACGAAATCATATGAGGAATACGAGCAAGTATTCTTTCTTTCTTACATAAATACGTGACATCATTTAAAAATAAAACTCCCAGGATCCTATAGGGAATTTATGTTGCGCAATTCCCCGCCTCCCGGATTTTGGTCCAATGCCAACGCCCGATGCCAAAACAGGAAGTAGTGTGTCCTTTACGCGAGGAGGAAATTAAGAGTGTCAAGGGCACATCAGACAGTTTGTGTATAGTACCAGATCGTATCTTTCCCTAACCATACCTTCAACCATACGTTAGTCATATAAAAATAGCCATTTGCAGACATCGTAAAAAAAAAAAAGTGAGCATTTTAAAACGTTTAAAATGTAATCTAAGGCGTTGCAATCTTTTTCTCCCAGTTTAGTCCTTTACAGATCTAGAGGTCTTGGCTAATTTATCAGTCAAGCTTAAGAAAAGGGACTCTTAAATCAGCGTTTATACCATGAACATTGATGTACTGTAAATACACTAATAAAAAATATTAACCCATCTGCATAGTAAAAACGCAGCGGAGGGAGAGACACGCGCATTGTTGTTTTGCTGCGAGTGGCACATTCTACTGGAAATCCAAACAGCACTTTTCAACAGCAACAATATAATGAGGTGTTTCAAAGAGGCAGCAGCAGCCTCATTCAGATAGCTAACCTGTGGCTTCTCCTCTCCGTGAGCCCCCCCTCACCCCCCCAGAGACTCGAAGACACACCGTACGAGTGCTGCTCTTCAAGGCGCCGATAACGCAGGTCTGCAACCCGCGATTTGAAAACTAATTAACAAACTGCAAACCGGCCCTTGAATGGGACAGCGGTGAGTCATTTCACTTGTGCAAGCGTCGACAGCTCAGTTCCACTCACAATCTTCATCGAAGGCCTTGACCTATGTTGAGAAAAAAATGAAAAAACTCCTCCTGTGTGTCACTCATACACACGCATGACACACGCATGACTCATCATGCTTAATGGAGAATGGCACTTTCCAGGACAACGTGTACCATTCAGTGATGAATGGGATGAAAGGACTAAAAAACATGGAGAAAGATATAATCCTAACAATCATACATGAATTGTGAAACTATCACACATCTCTAAAAGCCTATGCCACACATATATATATATATATATATATACGTCAGATAAAGCGTTCTTTATTCTGAGCCTTTTTCTATTTTATCACTTTTTTCCCCCTCGCCTGAAACTATAGTTTCCCTCCAGCTACGTGAGCATCCGCGTGCCTATTTTCATCGCTGTGGCTGTGCAGAGGCTTGCCTCAGGTGTATGTTTGTATATGTGTTTGTAGGTCTGCAGGCGTGTGTGTGAATTGCATTGCAGTATGTGTGTGTGTGTGTGTGTGTGTGTGTGAGTGTAAAACATGGCCTGATGAACCTCAGCACCTGACGCCGGGCCAGTGCCGAGTGTATCGCTGCCATCTGGTCGGCCCTGAGGGAGTCCCCGGGCCACCCAGAGCTGCTCACCCCGAACAGGTAACCCGTCTGACATCTCCAACTCATCTTCAACCCCCCAAACAGCAGATAATGAGCGGAGGACAGCTGGCTGCCCCCCCCCCCCCCACTCCCCTCCACCAAGACCAGGAAAACTGCTGCCAACTGAGCTTTTAAGCAACGTCAGCAGTTCTGTGACAGTTTCATCTGGACACATTGCTGCCTATCTGTGTGTGTGTGTGTGTGTGTGTGTGTGTGTGTGTGTGTGTGTGTGCGTGTGTGCGTGTGTGTGTACATTTCTCCTTCCAAGTCAGGGGAATCCGTGCATCCCATAATACCGCCTCTTACTCCACAGTCACACGTGTTTTGATCTTTAACCTGAGGCAGAAAGCAACAACACAACTCAATAATTAGGCTGTAAAAATCTCTGTGACGTCACAGGTGTGTGACAGAGGGGCGTGCGGTTGCGTCCTTCAGCCCACAGATGGCGGTGTTTCAAAGGAAATTTGGGAGTGTGCGCTGTGCGTTTTTTTTTTTTTTTTAATCTGGAATTCTGAATGAACATAAAATGCAAAATTAAATGTGAAAGGTGGTGTTGGGAACTCACACACTCAGTCTATATCTGACTGAGTGAGTGGGCCAGCATGAGAGCTGCTGGGACACAATTTCCTTTCAAATGTTCTCCCAATTAGGATGTGTGAATACAGGTTTCAAAATATACAGCACATTTAAAAAATACAACCCCTTTTTACACTGGAAAGCAGTGGTTTTACAAAAAAAAAATATATTGAGATAACTGTAATGTGACAAATGTGCCTATTTCAGACTCATGCATGTGCGCTGCTGATAACGTACTGCATCCAGGCTGGGTCCAATTATGTTTCTAATATGTTCGATTTCTACACGTTCACGTGTATTGATCGTTTGTGAAATGTCATCTGCCTCGCTGTGTACATCCGCAGACACCTCGAATGCCTCAAAGACATCACGCGTATCGCAGCGCGCTCAAGTTGTGCCAAGAGGGTGACGCGACGGAAGGTTGGGTCTAAAAGCGCACACTGTACGTGAGGTGCAAGTGAACTGATGGGTGACTTCATGTAGCGCCGGCATCCACACCGCGAGAGAGAGAGAGAGAGAGAGAGAGAGAGAGAGAGAGAGAGAGAGACAGAAAAAGGGAGAGAGAGAGAGAGAGCCTCAGAACACGATCAATCCCTGAACGAGGCGGCAGGGTCACTCGTCTCTTTTCTCCGCGGCTGACCAGATGACTTTACGGGCTGTGCGTCGCGTGCAGCGCGTTGAATACGTGCATTAACTTGTTTGTCTTCAGCTGCTGTGTGTGTGTGTGTGTGTGTTTTTTTTTCTTTTCTTCCTTCTTTTTCTTGATTGCGTCCGCACACACACACATTCACGGACGCGGGACCTTCCTCCCCCCCCCCCCCCCCCCCCCCCCCCAAAAAAAAAAAGGAAGAAAAAGAAGAAGAAGCCAGCGATATAACCGGATCCGCGCTCCTCGTGAACGAGCCTGCTCTCATTTCAAGGTGAGTAGCCTCTCCTTCGCTGAAGCCAGCAGCAGCAGCAGCAGCAGCAGCAGCCCGGCGGCGTGCGGGAGGGCAAAGTTGGGTCGACTTTACGCGTCTCGAGGGCGCAGCGGAAGGCGTCGCGCGCACAGTATGAGTCGAGGTGTTCTATCAAACGTTGCATGAGCAAATGAGCAAAATGATGTCTCTGCTGAGGGGGTTGGGGCACCTGGACCCACCAACAGATGTGGACTGGTGCCTCAGCTTCAGCACCCATCACAGACTGGAGGCAGAGCAGGATTGTGTGTGTGTGTGTGTGTGGGTGCGTGTGTGGGTGCGTGTGTGTGTTGGGTTTGGTGCTAAACATCATTGCATTGTAAGAGGGATGCATTTCACTCACAGCCTTCTGTAGCAGAACTCCTCACACTTGTGGATTATTCTGGGCACAGCATCAGATATCAGTGGTCATCAGGAGAATACCAGAGTGAAGTATTTAGCCCGGAGACAGTCGGCGCTCTGCTGCCTCCACGCCTCCACGCCTCCACGCCTCCACGCCTCCCTACAGCCGGAGCTGGTGCAGCCTTTGGCAGTCTGGGCAGAGCAGAAGCCACTGGGACGCCGATAAGGCTGCATGGGCAGGAGCTGAGATCCGAGCCCTGAAATAACTGAGGCACACACGGCTGCAGCGGTGCCAACCTCAACAATGCTGTTGACCAAGTGTTTGGAGCACCCGTCTGTGTGTGTGTGTGTTTGGGTGCTAGAGGGGGTGAGTAGTGCCGTTTGTTGGCTTCACGGCTCTTTGACTCTCAAACCACACGAGCCCCGTTTCCCTCCGCGTGCTCTCTCTGCTCCGGCTTATCTGGCAGGCCAGTTGGACAAGCTTTTATTCTCCTGGCCCCTCCAGAGAGGGCAAAGCCTCTCTTGGAGAGTGAGAGAGAGAGAGAGAGAGAGAGGAAGATTGGCTTCTCCCTCAGCATCGTTCATGCCAGTCATGCACTTTATCAATTGCCTGCTAATTTTAGAATTTAAATGAATCTCCACTTTCAGTTCTGTCTCTCTGTTTGTAGCGTTTGACGGCAATACATACAAATGAGGTTCGGGTTGTGATGATTGCTGTTCATCTGAAGCACTTTTAGTAATGTATAGTTGGGGTTTATCCAATCTAAACTCTGAGAGACATTTCTAAAGGATCACTTTACCCAAACAGACACACATTTCCCCATTGCTCCTCATGATTTCAAGCCATACAGATATATTTTTGGTCTGACATCTCTGTGTTTTAAGATATTCATCTCTGATATACATCAATTCATTAGAATATATTGTTATGGCAATTGACAAATAAAAAACATGTTCAGTGACAACCACACCGACGACCAGTTTTCTACTTTCAAAGGAGGACTATTTATTAAATCTGCGGATCTGTGGATCATCCAGTGTAATCTGGATGCTGTCGAGGTCATTTTTCAATGATTTGAGAGGCACAAACTCATTTCCACTCTTTTTTGGGGGGGGGGGGGGGGGCAGCGACTTCAGTGGCTTTAGTTACAGATATTAGTTTAATGGCTGAACACTATAGCTTTAAAGTTAAAATGGAAAACGCACACAAAATGAAGCGTGGATCGTTCGTTGGCTTGTTCATTGATTTCTATTTGCCCAGCGTTGTATTTTTTATTGATTTTCTTTACAGTTTTTTGTTTGAATGCACAGAGATTGCAGATGAAACTGCATCATTAAAAAAATATATATTGTTGAACCGAGGAGACGACGCCGGACCGCTGTAGGTGAAGTCATTTAGATCATCTGTCTCTGTCAAAATGCCCCCACAAGCCCAGGACTTAAGTGTTATCTCAGGCTCCTACGGAGATTAATGAGCTCCAGTGCACGTTTTTTCAGAAGACAACCATAAATAAATAAATAAAAGAGGAAGAAATCAGTAACACAACTCCATAGCTGCGTTAAAAAAAACAGCGTTTGATGTAAAATGACCACCGGTCCAAAAACCGTGACATCGATTTTAGAGTAATTTGAACATCAGGGAGACGCGTTGTGGGTCAGGGGCAAAGGAGTCGCTGCAATGCATTAGGGGAATTAGTGTATGTAACACAATTACACGCCGTGTGAGTGCACAGCAGCTCACTACTACTACGACGACGACTACCCATGGCTGGAGACCCTGCACCTCCGACCCCCCCCCAACACGAGCCCCGTTGCCAACAGAGACACTGATTGAACGCGACGGCTCGGATGCTACAGCCCGAGGAGGAAGGAGTGTTTGTGCGGTAGTGTTTGTGCGCGGACACATGTGGATTTACTGACTCTGCATAGGGGCCAATACAATAGATGGCAGGAGAGAGAGAGAGAGAGAGAGAGAGGGTGAGAGAGAGAGAGAGAGAGGGAGAGATAGAGAGGGTGAGAGAGAGAGAGAGAGAGAGAGAGAGGAGAGAGACACACAAATAGCGATATGGTACCGACATTGACGGGAGAAAGAAAAGGAGAGAGAACAAAATACTGCCCGAGCGGTATGCCGTCGTCCTCCCTCTTTTCTCTCCTCTCTCCGTCACCCCCCCCCCCCCCCCCCCCCCCCACACACACTTACAATCTTCACGTTTCCTCCTGTTTCAGTGTGTGATCCAGGCCTGGAGGGAGGTTGATACACAGGTAGATTAAGGTGGAGAACAGGGACGAAACAGGGAGAGGAGGAGGTGAAAATAGATAGGTAGGCAGGAATGAGAAGGACTTATAAAGAAAAAAGAAGGAGAGAGAGAGAGAGAGAGGCGGTAACTGACAGTGGAGGAGAGAAGGGAAAGGGAGGTGGAAAGCGTGCAGCTCACCTGCCAGATGGCAGCTTTGGCAGGGCTCGGCGTGCAGAGATGGCGGTGTTGCAATATGGCGTACCGCCTCCAGATTGTCACACCGTTGTTAATACAAACAGTGCAATAACTTTGCTGATGTGTGTGTGTGTGTGTGTGCTTTGCATTATTTTCTTCCGACACATGGTGTCAGGAGGCGGCATATGGTTATGAAGAAAACTGACAAAGTTGAGGGGAGTCACATGTGTTTTTTTTTGTTTTTCTCCCTTGGCAAAGAATTGACAAGTTTGAGGAGGGGCCAATACAAAAAGTTTGTAATCTGTTTATTTATTTTTTTTACTTAAAGGGCCGTTTGACCCACGAGGATCAGTTTGCTTGTCGTGAGCGGTGCCGCGCAGCTTGTTTAAACAGGTGTATCGCGTTTTCTGTGGCTTTGGAGAGGCTTTCTAAAGTCTCAGAAAATAGGTGATATCGTCATGGTTATATCTCAGGTAGGTGCCGGAAGACGACAACACGGTTCAAAGAAAAGTCCACGACGCAAACTCGGGGGCTCGTGGAGTTTGATGGCATCCTCCCAAAAGATGCCATCAGGTTGCATTATGAGAAATGCAGCATCCACTGTTGACTCATATTAGGGACCACGAGTCTGAATATCTCGGCCTCGTCTGCACGATAATGTCTCTCGCTAGTCCCTGAACTTAATGGAGGCGCAATGCTAAACCACTGGAGTGCCAGTTAAAGGGGACATGTCGTGCTCATTTTCAGGCTCATACTAAGTAGTTAGGGACTTAGTAGAAGTGCTTTAATGTTAGTAATGTTAAAACATTACTTTTCTCACACTGCCTGTCTGAAAAGCTTAGTTTTAGCGCTTGTTGCTTTAAGCCCCGCCCCTCTGCTCTGATTGGCTTGGGAGTAAAAACTTCACGCACCTTTCTCAAGGCAGTTCTCAATCATTGGGTGACAATAGATGACTTGTTGAATCACGTGTTTATTCTGATCTAGAGGGCCCACAAAATAATTAGTTGCGTTGGTATGAACTCCAGATACTAAAGTGGAGTTTTTCATAATTTGTCTCCTTTAACTCGTCTTTCATGTCCGACGTGGATGGCGGCAATCTTCTGATTATGTAAGAAGGAAGAGAAAATGTCAATTAACTGCCAGTTGACATTTGAGAATCTAATAAAGAAATAGAAATGCACATATTGGTCATGGGAACAAGCATTACATGACATGGAACATGTGTTGGAAATTGGTATTATTGCTGTCGACACCACAGAATCGGTGTCACTTCCCTTAAAACCGTCGACTATCCTTCCATTTCATCAAACGGCCTCCAATTCAAATCTTTTCCATCTTTCTCCAAGAAAACCCATGAAGGACTTTTGCTCATGGCATGTCACGGCGACTTTTGAAACAAATCACCGTTCCCTTCAAGGTTATAGATACAAAAAAAACCTTTGTTTCAAACCAAATTAATTGAATCGCAAGAAGGAGGACGCTACTAAATAACTTCTCCCTTGTGACTTTTTGCAGGACACAACACTGAATGACTCGCTCGTCTCAGAGAGAAAAGTAACTACAGTCAGTTACCGACGACACGTCCCAGAAAGCCCAGAGCACCAGGACTACATCCGACACGAGCGCTGTTACAGCCGCAAACCATTTTCTTAATAGACTTTGAGAATTCAATGTCAATTTGAGGACCGAGTCCCATCAAGAGGGACCGGTTGTAGCGATGGGAAATGTCCTCCGCTGTTTTCCCCATTGTGCTTTTTAGCCCTGAAGGAGCTTTCATAAAAAAAAAATATATATATACATTTAAAAAATCTGCGTCCCATTTGCCTTCCAGAGAATTTCTATTTGAGCAAAATCCACCTGTGTCCTACTAGGCCACTGTGATTTTAAACCAGGCTATACGACTATTTACGAACATTAGAGGAAATTCCTTTGCGTTTGTCCACAATCACAAACGGAGGCTTTGGGAGGCTGGATGGAGCTTCAGAGTAGGTCAGACCGCGGAGACAGACTGAGATAATCTGGGCAGATGCTTGTATTTGTACAGCTTTTGGCTGAATGGCCACCAAAGGCCATATTTGCACTGCGGATTAAATGGGTTTTGGAGCGGCGGATACTTAGAGGGAAAGTTGTCGAAAGAGTAGAACATGCATCGTCTCTCCTCCTCTTTGCTGTTTCTCTCTCCCTCGCTCGCCGTCTTTTTGCCGTCTCCTCTCGCTCGCGGTGCTTTGTCAGCGGCGGAGGTAGCAGCTGTTCCTTTTGCATTGTAATTTCTTTGATCGTAATTATTCGTGCCAGCTACCTCCAACCTTGGCAATCCTCCCCACCCCACGAAGCCATATGGGGGCGGAGAGGGAGGAAGCCGAGGAAACGAACCGGCTCCTTTTTTTTTTTTGGGGAATAACTTCTTTGATTTCCGTGTGCAGCGGTGTGGGAATTATGGACATATGTGCTTCACGGCTTCACATGGATGCCCTGCATCACTGTGTTTGATTATTTCTTTTCTCATTCATACACTCGCCGGGGTGTGGTCTCCGCCCCGGTGTAATGCATGTTCGCTGTCACGGCTCCGTGATTTATGTATGCGAAAGCAATATAGCCCTGCACATCTGTAACTGAATCAGCCCCAATGCTTTGTTCCTGAGAAAAACCTCAACTCGGACACAAAAAAGAAACTGGAAGATGGGAGCAGACAATACAATTACAGCCGCGCTAGAGGAGGAATTCCAGGCTGGAAGTTAGTGAGCCACATACAAAATGTCTAAGAGAGGAGAGCTCTTACAAAACAAAAAAAGAAACATACACACACACACACAGCTGGAGAGCTGCTCTGTACTTGTCTCTGGGCTTGAGAGTACAGCTCACATTTCACCACCATCGTTCTCAGCCGCACTGTCCACAGATCACTCAGAGCCGCCGCCGGACTCCTCTGTTTACCCCTTGTTCTTCCCATTCTTGCACTTAAGCGACGTCGAGGATGAGGAGGGGGTGCTGGGCAGCGCTGCTCGCCGAAAGGAGACGCAGCTCGCTCTGTCTTCTTCTGCGGTCGCTGAATTATAGAAGACCGCCTATTGCACCCGAGCTGCGTAGGTTTTCATCACGGTTGCTGGAGGTCACTTCGACTTTCTTAAACCCAACCCCG
This sequence comes from Cyclopterus lumpus, assembly GCF_009769545.1. Taxonomy (NCBI): domain Eukaryota; kingdom Metazoa; phylum Chordata; class Actinopteri; order Perciformes; family Cyclopteridae; genus Cyclopterus; species Cyclopterus lumpus. Next base: position 22,352,209 of record NC_046970.1, on the reverse strand, counting down.
ACCCCCTTCCCCTCCGTGCTCATCATATATGCAACACGAGGACTCCGGCAGTTGAGAGCCCCGCTTGAGGTCACCATTAACCAGGGAAGACCGACAACGAGATTTATGGACGAGGAGACAGAGCTGAGAGGAGAAAAGGCATGCATGGCTAGATCTGACGTCGGCGGTGGCAGCGCCCTTCATCTGGTCCCTGCTCTTAACAGCAATTTCAGATGGAGCACTGTATCTGCATGTATAATGCATGCGCCCCGAAGATAATGGCGTGCATTGCAGAGGAGGCTGCTGACTGTGTTGTGTGGCGATGTGTCGGAATTGGTCCCCCATGTCACATTCCCAACCCCCCCCCCCCCCCCCCGCAGCATCCGGCTCTTATTAGGAGCCGAGCGTCTCGCGACGGCATAGTGCTGGTTTACTGTTCCCAGCAGACATCCAGCGCTACCATCAAGATTAGTGGCTGGCTGGAGAGTCCTAAAGCGTGCAATATCTGCTCCGACCAATAAACTAAACAACAAGTAAGGTGGGGGGAGGGGGGGGGGGGGGGGGGGGGGGGGGGGGGGAAGAAAAAGGCAATTACGGTTGGTTTTTATGAATATACAATCATGCCGGGGCACAGAAGAGCTGCCAACGAAAACTAAATGAATTTATGGGCGCTCGTTTCCAGAGAATACGAGCAAAGTCGCAAAGTGTTGGAATCATTAATCTAAATACTGGTTGTAAGATTTCCCCCCCCCCCCCCCCCCCCTGAATGAGAGTCTGGGGGGAGCGCTGCTGTTTGAATTTTGCATTGCAGAACATAATGATTCAAATTAACCACGGGCCAACTGTCACACAATTTCACTGCGCGGCATCAAAGTGGAGATATCCTGTAGGCATCTGCATGTGTGTGAGCATCCACGCTACACATTATGCCTTCTGAGGCCCCCCCCCCCCCCCCCCCCCCCCCCCAGTCTGTGCTTCTGTGGGGGAGGGGCCGATCACCCTGGGGTGCCCCTCCTCAATGCAGCCACAGATAAAACACACAGTGGACTGATCACAAAACATTGCTTTTTTTCTTCTTCTAATAAACCCCACCGGTCCCATGAGATCCAATATGACATTCATTTATAAGTCATCCCTAATAAAGACGACATTTTCATGTCCTAATTCCCCGACTCATCACCGTAGGTACCAGCGACAGCCCCCCCGGCTCTGGCTCGCTGGCTCCCTCCTCCCTCCTGTCTCCGCCACGTTTGACCTACTTCTGTCTCCACAACATTGTAAACAGATCTACTAATTGCCTTCATTTATTCATTTGGAAGTCAAGTTCTGTTGCGGCTGGCGCCCTCCCAGCTCATTCATGTGTAACGCGTACAACGCCGCCGCCCCCAAATGACTCGTCCGTGTGGAAACCCCAGACAAAAGCATCCCATCATGCCGCGTGAGCTCACGTATACTATAAGTCAATATTGCACTGTGCGTTGCCGAGAAGCGCTGCAGCCACGACTTCATGAAGTGACCCGTCCCCGAGAACCGGCGCACGCGAAAAGCCTTTCTGCTTGAAAATCAAGAGGACAGAAAAGGCCACAAAAAAACAAACATTTTTATTTCTTTTTTTTAAATCACCTCTGATGCTGACGACAATGACTCCCATTGTTGACTAAGTGGGAGAGCAGAGATGTTTCTGCTGACCTTTAGAAAAGATCGTGGAAGGGACTGATCTCCTACACAAACCTATGATCCAAAAATGTAAACGGCATAAACTAAATCTGTCTTTCTTATGAGTGAAATAAATCCTGTCGTGCCGTCTCCGTTAGAACACAGAATACAGATCGTTAGGCTTCTTGACATCATCCACTGGGGTTTAACTGGGTTTTTTTCTAAACCAATTATGTCTCACAATGGTGCAATCTCCACAGCTTTGTACATGCCCATCAGTAATATTATCAGCGACAGAATTTACCACAATAAATGTGTTTTTCCGAGCCCGGCTTCATGCTATCGAACTCGAGCGAGCACTGAAAGTGATGCACAGAGACAACCTAACAAAGCAATATCCCCTCAGAACATTTGAGTTCATATCCGATGGCAGATGGGTCAAACAAACAAGAGGTGAAAAAACTAAAAAAACAACCATCCCTTCTGTCCCGTGAATCATGACTAACGGGGGCGCCGCAGAAGCTGTGACAGCATTTCAACCCCCGATGAAAGCTGAACCCAAAGGATGGATTTGGTTCCACTGATCTCGATCCGGGTCAAAGGGTCGTGTTTGTGGAGCGCGGGAGGGGGGGCCCCCCGGCTTCTCCCTCGTCTGCGCCCGCTGAGCGCCTCGCGTCCCCCAGAGGCCTCATGCGAGCCCCGTTGCTCCCCGTGTGCGAGTGTGAATGAGTCACGTCTGGGCTCGAGCGTGTCTGAGTGGCGAGGCGGAGAATTCAGCGGGGAGGACTGCGCCGGGGCAAAGAGTTGTCTCTATAATCCAGGGTAAACACTGAGCAGCATGACTGCACGCCTTAGACGTGACCAAAGCCAGGAGAACAGAAATGGATGAAACCATGGAGGCGGCTTGCTCGCCCCGGCTTCGTTTTGCCACCAGCGCTTCCTATTTTCTCCTCTTGTTTTTCCTGCTTTGTAATTTCCTCTTGGGTTTGTTTTTTTTTGGGGGGGGGGAGTGGAGACTCTCAACACTGAATTAACCTCTGGGTGGCCCTGCTGGTGTGTGTTGTTTAAGATCACTGCCGGACTCAAACCCGGCTTTTGCAAATATCACACGCTCTGCTATTTGCCGTCGAACATCGGGAGAGCCGTCTTCTAATGTCGAGTCAGGGCTACGAAGTACGACGGAGGTCTTCGCCAGGAAGTTTTCAGTGTGATTGAAACGAGAGAAAAAATTCAAAAAGCACTGAGATTCTGCTTTGGACAAAGTGGAGACTTGTTGAATTAACCGCAACATCTATGTTCTCTTCCTTTTTGTGGCAGCTCGAGAATATGCACAAAGGATTGAGTTAGATTTCGGTGATATAATCCGCCCACTTTCAAACAGCTCTTTAATGCATTACTTCCCATTCCAGCATCCCCTTTCACACAAAAAAAAAAGTTTGAAAAAAGTCGAAGAAGAAAGATTTCAAAGAAAAAGGTTCGGCACTCCAGGGAGTAAAGGTTTCCGGTGACCGGTGTTCTCCGGTGTTCTGGTTTAGGCAATTTGGTTGACGGAAGGCAAAACGCATGAATGCTTCAAAAAATTCATATTTGAGTTTACCCAGAAGCCATCAGAATAAAAAAAAAAGGCTGTCAACACTTCCTCTGCAACGTTTCAAAACGCCTGAATACTCTTTTCATTGGGTGTTCACACACACACACACACACACACACACAAAAAAAGGACAAAACATCCAACATAGAAATTGGTTCACGGGCTCATCAGCTCGCAAAGCAGATGATTTGAGAGATTTTCCAGAAGGAATTCGCTGGACACCATTTTTGCCCAAAAATATAGACGCTGTAAATATTACAGCCAACACACGTCCTCCCAAATCTCAGCTTTTCTGAGAACCAATTACAGCAAACGCCGTTTTTTTTTGTGTCCAGTTGCGGGGGGGGGGAGAAGAAGAAGCTTCAGTCATCTAACATTTCAAGCGGAGTTAGATAAAGACCGAGATAAGCAGAGTGTGACTCACATTGGTTGTGAGTAAATGTCACGTATTGCAATTAAAAGAGAAAAGCCGCGCGCCAAACTTCAAACTTCAAATCCAAGCCGTACAGTAACGGTGTCGGATGTTGCTCTTTGGTGGTCAATTACGGGGAGAGTTGCTCACGCAGAGCTCGCCAACATTACGCAGAGTGGGTTCGAGACACCGGAGCGACTTCTCCCCCGCGGCGTGAGGACAGATGGACGGGCGGTGCCGGAGTCGGCCAGCTCAGTGTCGCTCCATCCCCATCCCCCCCCCCCCCCCCCCACACCTCTCAACACAGCCAACGGGAGAGAGCACCCACCGCATCGTGACCCTTCGGCATTAGGATCTGACTTGGCTGCCTTCATTTAACCTTTACTTATATACCGGGAAGTCTCACTGAGCAAAAACACCCTGTTTACGTTAGCGGTGGCCAAAAAGAAAGACTGTTGCCATTGATCTTTTGGCAGGGTATCTTGAGGAAGCGTTTCACTAAAGGGGTTTGAATCATAAAAAAAAAAAAAGAAAGATAGAAACAGCCATTAGGAGCCATGTCGGAGACGCTTCTGGTGACACACAGACGGGATTTAGAGTGAGGTGTCTTTAAATTACGGTCCCTCCTCCCACGCGGGCAGGTTTACGACTCCATTAATGGACTACGATGAAGTAACCGTGTACCTCACACCAATTTAATCTCCGAAGGCTTGCATTGCCTTCACTAATCATCCGTCTTTATTTTGGAAATAAAAAAAAGCAACCTTTCAGCGTTTATTTATTTTCACATTAGCGTATTTCTCGCTCATTTCATATACACGAGATTGCATCAAACTGAAGAGCACAATAGTTTTGCCGTGTGTCTTAACTCATCCATCCGCCAGTCTGAGGGACATTGTTTGTCCCCTGGAAATATCTACATAAAATATGCTAATGAAATTAAAACGGGGAAGTGTGAGGGTTTGACGCTGCCTGGCTCTGAATCTCTAATGACTCCGTGCCATCCCGAGAAAGAAAGAAAAAAAAGCCTGATTAATTTAGGAATGTCGGCCGCGGTGAAGAGTGATTAATTCCTCCTGGATTCAACCATTTAAAACGAACAAGGCAGAGGCGAGAAAGGAAAAACAGGGAGCCCAAAAATATGGACACATAATTAATACCTTTTGGATCATTAAATTAGCCAACCCGAACAGAGGGGATGCACAGCGACGGCGTGTCGTCGCTTTGTTCAAACAATAGGCCGCGTATTAGTTCTCTCTTACAGGCAGGCGGATATAATGAGCCCCCCTGTTGTATTGGGGGGGGGGGAACGTCTCTTGGGCTAGTAAATATGAGCAGACAGTTTGAACAAATGACTACGTGTTCCTTTGATGTCTCATTTGTCTTTCTAAGAAGAGATCGAGGGGAAATCAAGCACATATGCGTCTGGGTTTGTGGAGTATCTAATGATGCCCTGAAACCAGTTGAATTGAGTTTAAAACAAACATCTTTATTTTCTCTTCCAGGATGATGTGAAGAGGACGAGACGGCACTTCAGAACACAATCGTAGGTGTTTAATCCGACCTCTGTATTTATTTTTGTAATTTTTTTTGGAGTCACGCGGTGATGGGAACGTGTTTGGATAAACGATGGACTTACTGCGGCCTCACTAAAGGTCACCGTCCACCAAAGGTCATGTCATGGCCCCTGGCAATGTGGCTATTGACACTGATCTCTGTGAATCAGGGCGCGCCTGTTGGACAGACGCTGAACACCTTCCAATCAGAGAGGAAGGAGTGGTCGCTGAACCACCTGACTGTGCATCGGTCCACCGGGACGCTGTACATCGGGGCCGTCAACCGAATCTACAAGTTGTCGGCTAACCTCACCCTCCTGGTGACCCACGACACGGGCCCGGAGTACGACAACAAAGCGTGCTACCCTCCCCTGATCGTCCAGCCCTGTTCTGAGCCTCTGGCCTCGACGGACAACGTGAACAAACTGTTGCTCGTCGACTACTCGCACAACCGGCTGCTGGCCTGCGGGAGCCTCTACCAGGGCGTCTGCAAGCTGATGAGGCTGGACGACTTGTTCATCCTCGTGGAGCCCACGCACAAGAAGGAGCACTACCTGTCCAGCGACAACCAGACGGGGACGATGTACGGCGTGGTCGTGCCCTCGCAGGGCCAGGACGCCACTCTGTACGTCGGCGCGGCCGTCGGTGGCAAACAGGACTACTTCCCAACCATCTCCAGCCGCAAGCTGCCTCGTGACCCCGAATCCTCCGCCATGCTGGACTACGAGCTTCACACCGACTTTGTTTCCTCTCTTATCAAAATCCCCTCGGACACACTCGCTCTCGTCCCACACTTTGACATCTACTACATCTACGGCTTCGCCAGCGGCAGCTTCGTCTACTTCTTGACCGTCCAGCCGGAGACGCCAGAGAACGGGATGCCCGCCGGCGGCTCCCCCGGCGACCTGTTCTACACCTCTCGGATCATCCGCCTGTGCAAAGGCGACAAGAAGTTCCACTCGTACGTGTCGCTTCCCGTGGGTTGCGTGCACAAAGGCGAGGAGTACCGTCTGCTGCAGGCGGCTTACCTGGCCAAGGCCGGCAGGGTTCTGGCAAAGTCGCTCAACATCAGCGCCCAGGAGGACGTGCTCTTTGCCGTGTTCTCCAAGGGGCAGAAGCAGTGCCACGACCCTCCCGATCACTCCGCTCTGTGCGTCTTCACCATCCAAGACATCAACACGCGCATCAAGGAGCGGCTGCAGTCCTGCTACCAGGGAGAGGGAAACCTGGAGCTGCACTGGCTGCTGGGAAAAGACGTGCAGTGCACCAAGGCGGTTAGGTGGCCCTTTTGATTTTCACCTCTAATAAGTAACCCCTAAAATGATGTTCCACGACAACTGAACTGCACTCCCAATTGTGTTTTCGGGGGAAAAACGTATTATCTCCCAGTTTGCGGTTGCAAATGTGGTTAACGGTGGATATTGAACAAGTAAAAACGCAACAAAACGCCACGGTTAGGTTTCGTAAATCATCCCGATTTGGCTTCAAATTATAACTTGTTGAGTTATTTAATTGATAATGATCTCGACGATGACTTTGGACACACGAAGAGTAGTTTCCCGGGCGACAGTCCAAAGCGTGTTCGACCTTCTCGTCCTCCCTGCATTAACTTCCGCAGACTTTATGGTTAGAACTGTGTTTGCGATCCATAAAAAAAAACTACAGTAACCCGGGAGAAAATACGTTTCCCTCGAAAAACGTAACAGTCAATGGCAGTTTTGTTGGACGAGAATGACACTTTACGGACACCCGACACACATATTTAGACCGACTGTGAAACCTGCATGGTGGTGAGCGGCTCTGTGATGACATGTTACTGTACGGTGGCTCTTTCATAATCCACAACCACGATTGAAGCATAAATAGCTTGTCGGGCAGACCGCCAGAGCTGCGCTGAAGACACCATTCAGGTTTTCAGGATCCCGCGAGAGCAGAAGAAGAGCTGGAGGAGATTAATTCCACAACGCTAATCAGTGGAGTTTTGTATGGAGCTTTTGATTTCATCCCCCCTTCCTTCTACTTTTGTCGCTGTCAGCAGTATTTGAACCCTCGGAGGCCGGTTCTTGATCTTGAGAAAAGGGCTTTCTTGTAAATGTCCAAGTCGGTTTCTTTTGTGAAAGCTATAATTCTGCATAACGAGCGGCTTTCATGGCGACGCGTTGAAAGCGAAACCATAAAAACACGGTTGTTCAAAACGTGCACTTTGATTCCACCATGCCATCACGCGAATAAGATGTGTTCATAAAAGCAAGTGAGAGGAGGACAGAGACACATAATAATGAACTCCCACTGCGCAGTTAACCAAAGGCCTTCATATCTAAAATGGACTGCAGATGAAGCTTTGTTAAGAAGTCATTAAATACTCTTGTTTCTTTGGTTACGCCATTAATCAATCAGTGAAAGATCAAACAGCCAAGTGCGTCTACAATGCACCGATGACCTTGACAGCCTTTCGATGCCGACGCTCATTTCACTTTTATTTCATTGAATATGAATTTACATTTCATTTAGCTGACGCTTTTATCCAAAGCGACTCACAGTCACACACCGTATGACCCAGCTGCGAGGAGCAATTCAGGGTTAAAAGTGTCTTGCTCAAGGACACATCGACTAGGGCGGGGATCGAACCGCCGATCCTCTGATTGAACAGACAGAACGTACAATAGAAGCAAAAAACGATGTAGTCGGTTCAGTGGCTAAACTTTTGGTTTTCACTTCTCCAATTTAAACTCTTGTTAACTACACACAACGTTAGACAAGCTCAGTTTCTTTACCCTTTTTTCTAAGCCTCCCCCAGTAGCCAATCATTCTCTTTTCAACTGTGACACAGAGCGCATTTTCCCAACTCTACATATAGATTAATATCGCAGGTTGTCACTT